>NC_084604.1:35456411-35465651 GCF_033807715.1 Cololabis saira | reverse complement strand
AGTCCAACTTCAGAGGCATGCTTATCATTTATCCTAACCCTTTATTGGAATGTACATCCAAGTTTAGTTGCAGGAATCTGAGGGAACGGATTGTAAGAACAAAACTGGACAAGAACATCTGAAACAACCACAACCCAAATTCACTCTATCCGGATGGAGCAATTTAACTGGATAGTTTTATTTAAAGGCTGAAATGAATAGAGTAACGAGGCTGTTTTTTAAAATGTAAGGAGTAAAAAGTACAGATAATTGTGGTGAAAATGTAAGGAGTAAAAGTAAAAATAAAATAAAATAAAAATAATTACTCCAGTGAAGTATAGATAACCAAAATTTTGACTTAAGTAAGGTAACAAAGTATTTGTACTACGTTTCTGTGTTCCTTCTGTTGCCGTCGGTAGTCGGCCGGGGAAAGGCCGATGTGGCCCAGAGGAAAAACAACCGGACCCTCATTACCGCTCCAGCATTTCCGGCGAGTTCTGCGATGAAATGAAAAATGTGAGACATAATCCATCTGGCTCTGCTCTCACGGGTTTTATAGAGGGGAAATGTACGGCAGGCTTATTGAGTGAGGCCGTAACGGCGCCGAGGGGACCTGAGCGTTTCCCCCGACGGGGAGGAACTCGTCCCAGATCTTCTGCTGAGTCGCTGCAGCTCAACATGTTGATAATGCACTTTGAACCTGAACCAGGTCGGTTCAGGCCTTTACATCAACGTCATAGCTTTGCTGGGAATAGTTGTTTGTTTTCCCATTAGAGGTTGATTTTTTTCCAAAGTTTTGTTTCCAAAAGAGACACATCGGTATGGAGAGAGAATTATGGAGAGAAAATCGACTCTAAAACATTTCCCATCGAGGAAAATAACGCTTGACTTCCGGATGACCCAACTTTCCACCAGTCCTTAAATGCACCATGTACGGATGAATCTGTGAGGTTTCTTGTAACGTTTTTTCCACTAAACCGTTCCAGGGCTGGTTCTGGTTCTGGGCCAGTGCTGAGTTTGGAACTGGGTTTTCTGTTTCCACGGACAAAGAACCGGCTCTGGGCCAGAAAAAACAGTTCCAAGGTAGCACCAACTCTCTGCTGTCTAGAGGAAAGAACTGCTTAGGGGGTGGAGTTGTTAAGACCAACGGCAAGACTGGGAGACTGAGACATTTTCAAATAAGAACTAGAACATTTCTGGAAATTTTGATATGGGCATGCCCTACTGGCCATTCGTCCCCTCTTGCTGCTTTGGTTTGGGGCTGCAGTGGTTTGTGTTCGGGGTGCTTCTATGTCAGTTTGAGGTGTTTACGGTTGTATTGCCTTCATTCCTGTGCTCGCTGCAGGGGTGTGGTTTACGGCTGTTAATAAACCTTTGGGGATGGGGCTGTTTGGCATAGATTTTGACATAAAATTGTCTTAAATCACATTCATGAAATTTGAATATGTTAAAGTCCACAGCATGCCGAGTCGGGGAACATTTGTACGATGTCTCTACGATAACCTGTTGCCTAGCAACAAGCGTCCAAATTCAAATGGAAATTTCCAAAAAAAAAGAAAGGTAAATATTGCAAAAACTGTAATATTTGGCATAATGAGGTTGTAGGGTCCTTTAGTGCCAATCCGGGCCGAGTGTTTTGTAAATTTGAACGATGTCTCTACGATAAAGTTTGGCCGAGCAATAAGCGTACGAATTTTCGCCTTTTTTTTTTTTTGCTTTTTGGCATCTAGCGTTGCCACGGTAACACTTTTGACTGAGAAAAGTAATGCCCATCGAGGCACGATGGAGACGCATCCACGATGTATGCCATGCATGGGTGCACGTTTCGGTTCGGGCCGTATTAACAGACGAAAAAAGCGTGCAGAATAATAAGAAAAGGGAAACCTTTCTGTATACTATTATATCGCCTTCATTTTCATGTTTTTTCTCGTTTTTTCGGCGTGTTTTTATTTTTTGGAGATTTTTTTCTTTTGTGCTGTACACCCGCTGGTGCGCAGTGGGACTTTTGCGACTCTAGCTTGTTAGCAAAATGCTAGCAAAATTGCCCCTTTGGGCCATTCTTGGAAGATTGCAATACGTCATGCACTACTTGGCATGTCCATAATGAATCTGGATGCAGCAAAGCATCATTGGTCTGAGGAGGAGACAACCTGTCTTTTAGAGATGTGTCCACTGAGGAGCTACGTGGACCAAGTCCTGTTAGAGCAGATACCTGGTTGTTGCTGCAACTTTCAACGTAACTGACGTTTGCATTGACGTAATGATGTGGCTCCCCTTAGCACCGAGCTGTGGAAAATCAAACCGGTTCTCAGCTGGTTCACAAGTTGAACGAGTTGTGAACCAGAACCAGCACTGGAACCGGTTTGGTGGAAAAGGTTGTACTGGAAATGTGAAAAGAGTCTCAAAACCATTTGTGCATATCTAAAGCTTTGTTTGATTCGTGCATGCATATTTAACGATTTGTGTGTAGGAGGATTTTTGAATTCGTAATTATCGCTTTGTCTGTAACCTCGAGCAAGTTACGTACGCACAAATGTTTTGACTCCATTTTCTCTCTGTACATCGGAACCGATACGGAACGAGGGAACCAAAAGGCACAATGGAGTTTAAATAGTTAAATAATTGCTCTGCTCCCCCGGTTAGGTTGAAGGTCCTGTAGCTGTTTAGGATCCAAACTAGGCCTGGGGATCCATTCAAATGTCAAGAATCGATTTGATTCCGATTCTTAAGATTCAGAATCGATTATCAGGATTTGATCCGATTTGATTCGATCTTGATTTGGGTTAGTGTTATTTAAAACTGTTTTTGAGCTGTTGCCTGAATTATATGACTGTAGTTATGCAACATATGAATTACTAGTAGGCCTGTCGCTGCAATCTCTGCAGCTACTCTTCAACGCCATGTCTGTTGTTTGATAGTTTACAACACGCCCATGTGTGAATTAAATGACGTGATTACTGGGATTAAAGTTCACCAGGCGAAAATGTTATGAAGAAAAAAAATCGATCTTTAGACATACGAATCGATTTTTAGGAATTAATATGAGAATCGATTTAGAATTGGGAAATCGATTTTTTTCAACACAGGCCTACTCCAAACCTTCATGTCCGGCCAGTTTGAGCAGCGGGAGCGCGGGATGTGGCCACATCACCTCCGTTAGGAGTGGGCAATATATCGAGATTTTAATATATATATCGATATATTTTCAAACACGATATGGTACGAGACAATATCATTTATATCGATTTAAAAAAAATATTTTTTTTTTTCTTTAAGGATTTTGATATAGCCTATTTTGTGGAAAAATTGACTTGAATGTTTTATTTGAGATTTGCACAAATGTTTTGTTATTTGCACAACTGTCAACCTCAGTGGAAAAGTCTGCCTGTTACTGTCTACATTGTATTAATTAGGGCCCGAGCACTGAAAGTGCGAGGACCCCTATTGTATCTGTGATGTTTATTATTATTATTATTATTATTCTCGCCGTAAATAAATTGCCTTTTTGGAGGCCTTAAAATGCTCCGAAACTCACCAAATTTTGCACACGCTTCCAGAGTCGCGTAAAATTACGTATTTTATGGGCGACAGGCATGGGTCCACAAGAATGGGCTCTATAGCGCCACCTATTTTATGTTTTTTGACGAGCCCCACAATATGGTTTGACTTACAGCAATGACCTTTATGTGTGTATTATATTAGACAAAGAGCTACAAAAAAGTCTTTTGGACCCATGGTCTAAGTTACACAGGAAGTCCGGCATTTTGAACAGAAAATGTCATTTTTCATGAATTCTGATCATTTCTAGGCCTCGTACTTTAACGAACTCCTCCTAGAGATTTTATCGAATTGGCTCACAACTTGGTTTGTACAATCTAGACACATGACCGACGCTAAATTGCGAAGCTTTTAAGTTTCTGCCAGAGGGCTTGACCGTAGTGATCCGGCGAAGTTTGAGGTCATTTTTAAGCTTCGCCATCAAACATCAATTGGCTGTAATTCAGCAATACATGATTTGATGTGGTCGAAAACATATGTGCATGATTGTAGGCTGAGCCTGAACCCATCTATGGTGGAATATTCAGGATCGGTTGTAGCGCCACCTGTTGGCACCAGGAATTGTCATGTCTTCTAGTTTGCATCTGTGCTCCAAACGAGATCAGTTTCTTGATCTCAAAGTTGGTGAGATAATAGGTAAGGCATTGACGATGAGTGAGAGAGAAAACTGTAAGTTTGTGTCAAAGGGCGTCGCTGTCAGAGGTTGTCAAATTTCGGGGTCTCGCCATGAACATAAAAGTTGTTGTAACTTAAACATAATTGGTCAGAATCAACCCAAAATCAATTCATGTAATCAGGCTTCCATTCTGAACAAGTGGATATGACAATCTTGGATGAACTCCATAGCGCCACCTTTTGGTCAGGTATACATTTTTCATCAAATTATGTGCTATAATTGCTGTTTCGTTCATCCAATCTTAATCCAATCGACACATATGATTGGCAGTAGGTCCCTTGTTGACCGTGTCGCGTATCGTGGTCGTAATTTGAAAGGAATTGGCATTTTTATGTCACTCTGTATTTCTGGTAAAATATTATTTAAAAATCAGAGATTTTGTGTAAGGAAAATTAAATGGCAGTTTCAGATAGCTTACAACAGGACTAAAAAATCCTACACTGGAACATATTATTTTCGAACAACTCCGTCACTCTAAAAATTAAAAAAATGAACTAATAACATAAAAAGCTATGTCTTTGTCACAAAATGTCAAAATTAACATCCGACTACATAGATATGTTGTTTACTATAATGAGAAAATATCTTGTGAATTTCATAAGCCTGAGTGGGACCGGTGATTTTCTATTAATATTTATGTTAAATTCACTGGATTCTTAACTCTGACTGACTGCCTGCAGCGGGTGACAGCCAGAGGAGAGTAGAGAAAGGAGGGGTGCTCCCGCGGGGGACGGAGGGAGGGGTGGGGGGTGGTGGGTGGGGGGTGGGGGGGGGGCTTGTTATGCGCGCGCATCTCCCGCGGGGGGGCGGGGCATTGGAGCTGACGTTCAGCGCGGCCGCCATCTTGGATAAGGTACCGACGGCCATCTTGGAGAGGCTGGCAGAGATTTAGTTATGAAACAGGACGCTGTCACACATTAAAAATACGCACTTTTATGCTGAAATACTTTGTATTATGCTCTTTTACAAAGACATGGTATGGAATATTGATAAATGTATAAATTAATTAATTGTATAAAGAAACAAGTTTGATTGTTCATTTGAATGTATTTGAAGGGGAGAGGGGTGTGTTGTTGTATTTATTTATATATATTTATTTATTTATTTGAGAGTGAGAGTGAACTTTGTAATATTATAAGTCCTCTTGGCTTACTATTCCTATCCATTTTTCATTGACTGTTTTTTGTTTTTTTTTATAGCAAAAGGTGCAAATAAAAATATACACCGTCGGAATTCGGAAACTGATGATTATTTCTTCATCCACTGCATCTTTCATCCACTGGTGCGTTCAGGGACAATTGGAATTTACTCAATTTGGCGAGAATTGACCATTGTGGTTTCTCCTGTTTACTGGTGTGATGAGTGATATCTAAATATTGTAATCTTTAAAAGGAGCTTGAGGCTCCTTTTAAGAAATGAGACTCTCTAGCGCCACCCTTCGCCACGACGGACGTTGGGGGTACTGCAGCCAACAGCGAAGCCGGCACGGGAGAACGGGGAGAACGCGCATGCAGCGTCATGTGACGTCACATCCGCAGGACAGCGCGGGAAATTCCGGGCACAATTGCAGCACATTTTGCAGCACACAGCCTGTTCAAGGCAAAGGAGAGATACACTAGAGGGCTCATTCTTTTTGGTTTGGAACGCTTCATCTGACATTATTACTAGAAAACTTAAAACGTATACACATTTTTTTCATAAATCCTGCCTCAATCCTGCCTCAAGCTCCTTTAATTACCAACTTCATCTAATTAATGTTTTTCATCTAACCTCAGTAGTGTGAGATATTGTTTCAATGGGAAACTGCACACAAACTCAGCGGCGGTTGGTGTTGTTTTTCCTATGGGCAAGCCAGGCCTGGTGATAAATTTGATATTTCATGGTTTGCATTAATGGGCGTGGCCTAACGGCTCAACAGCGCCCACTAGAATACTTTTCTCTGCCATAACTTTTGAATGGTTTGACATAGAGAGTCGTGGGTGGTATCATGGGACTCGGTATTGAGTCCTTGACCATAATTGGTGAAAATTAGCCCCGCCCCTTCTTCTGATTGGTTGTCCCGATTTTCTGCTATAACTTTTGAATGGTTTGACATAGAGAGTCGTGGGTGGTGTCATCAGACTCTGTATGGAGTCCTTCACCTTCATTGGCCTGAATTAGCATCGCCCCTTCTTCTGATTGGTTGTCCCTTTTTTCTGCTATAACTTTTGAATGGTTTGACATAGGAAGTCGTGGGTGGTGTCATTTTTGATATGCTTATGGGGGGCGGTGGCCGTGAGTGCGAGGGCCCGTTCATCGCTGCTTGCAGCTTTAATTGCACAGTGTATTTTAATTTAATTGTTATGCAGGAAAGGGATATTTGTTTTATTTTATTCAAGAAGCATTTTTATTCTATATATGCAGGCAGTTTATTTTTATTTCATTTGTTTTATACATTTTGATATTGTGCAGACCTCTGTTAATAAAGGAACCTGTGTGACATTTGGCACGAGGCTTTGTATTAAAACTGACTGTTTTTTTAAGGGTTTACCTCAGAAAAAATGAAGCTAACAGAGATGCTATGCTATAATGCTTTGGGGGAAACCCCAATTATGGCACAGAAAAAATATCGATATATATCGAGTATCGCCATTCAGCTAGAAAATATCGAGATATGACTTTTGGTCCATATCGCCCAGTCCTAACGTCCGGCCAGTTTGAGCAGCGGGAGCGCGGGATGTGGCTCAGATATCCTCAGAGTTTGAAATCGAACCAAAGACGAAACAGTTTTGATTTATTTTGAGCCCAGATATGTTTGTGATGGTCCCGTGGATACGCGTTACACAACGGCACCGTCGGGGGCGGCTTGGCTTGGCTTGAATGTGCTGACGGCTTGTTTCCAGAGTCGTGACTAGCGAGCGTTTACGGATGTTCTCCGCAGAGTTCCCACAGACCTCCACCAGCAGTAACTCCATCTCCATCCTTGCTGAGAGACCCAACTAAACTACTACTGCTGCGGACCCCGGGGCCCGGGGCCCTGCTCCCCCCCACCAGAACAACAGCTATTGGGTTTCCTTTGTCCCAGAGTGGGTAAACGGGCCGATGCAGCCCGGAGGGACGAGAGCTTCACCAGCCCAGGCAGCATCGTCTGCTGCTGTGGATCTGCTCCTTTGTCTGGGGGAGTTGCACTGGTGGTCTCTCATGTAAACAGCCCTCAAAGGAGGTGGTGGGGTTAGTGGGGGGGTCTGATCCATTCTCCTTTTCAAAAGTGCTCTCTCCTTCCTCCGGGTCTGTCTCTCTCTGTGGTCACTCTCTTGACTGTCTGCTCCGGCAGTACTGGAGCTGAGGGGGATGAGGATAAAACTGAAATAAAAACGGTCCAAATCATCCCCCCCCTGAAATAAAAACGGTCCAAATCACCCCCCCTGTAAAACTGCCATCCCCCCTTTCCATCCCTTATGTCATTTCATCAATGAATGTGGTTTTACTGCTATTTCAACATTTAGAGTCATCACCAGAAAAATAACACCAGAAAAATAACTTTTTTGACAATTTTCACCTGTTTCAAGTCAATTTTCACTTGAAATAAGTAGAAAAATCTGCCAGTGGGACAGGTTGCTTTTTTGAGTCTTGTCTTAAGTGTAATGAGATTTATTTGACTAAAAATTTGACGTTTTAACTAGAAATTTTCCTTCTGTATGTGTTTACGATACACTACAAAAACTCAAAATCTTAAGAATATTTGTCTTATTTCTAGTTAAAATGTCAAATTTTTAGTCAAAAAATCTCATTACACTTAAGAGTCATCACCACTTTTGACAATTTTCACCTGTTTCAAGTAAATTTCAAGTAAAAATCACTTGAAATAAGTAGAAAAATCTGCCAGTGGGACAAGATTTATCTTCTTATTACAAGCACAAAAAATCTTGTTCCACTGGCAGATTTTTCTACTTATTTCAAGTGAAAATCTACTTGAAACAGGTGAAAATTGTAGTTTTTTCCAGCGATGAGTCTTGTTTTAAGTGTAATGAGATTTTCTTTTTACCAAAATGAGACATTTTACCTAGAAATAAGACAAATATTCTTGTTAAGTCATATTGATAAGTTCAGAAAACAATGAATGTGGTTTTACTGCTATTTCAACATTTAGAATCATCACCAGAAAAATAACTTATTTGACAATTTTCACCTGTTTCAAGTAAATTTTCACTTGAAATAAGTAGAAAAATCTGCCAGTGGGACAAGATTTATCTTCTCATTACAAGCAAAAAAATCTTGTTCCACTGGCAGATTTTTCTACTTATTTTAAGTGAAAATCTACTTGAAACAGGTGAAAATTGTTGTTTTTTCCAGCGATGAGTCTTGTTTTAAGTGTAATGAGATTTTCTTTTTACTAAAATGAGACATTTTAACTAGAAATAAGACAAATATTCATGTTAAGATTTAGATTTTTTTGCAGTAATCCATGGCTAATGAAAAAAAGATTCAAAAATGTTTGACCTTTTTTTTTCTTTTTTTTCTCCTTCATTCTCTTTTTTTCTTCTTTTCCTTTCCTTTTTAATCTCGACATTTCGACTTTTTTCACGAAATTTTGACTTTTTTCACAGTTTTCACCTGTTTCAAGTACATTTTCACTCATTACAAGCAATAAAATCTTGTTCCACTGGCAGATGTTTCTACTTATTTCAAGTGAAAATCTACTTGAAACAGGTGAAAATTGTTGTTTTTTCCAGTGATGAGTCTTGTTTTAAGTGTAATGAGATTTTTTTACTAAAATGAGACATTTTAACTAGAAATGAGACAAATATTCTTGTTAAGATTGTGAGTTTTTGCAGTGATCCATGTTACTTATCCTGTGAAGGACAGAGTCATATTGATAAGTTCAGAAAAGTGTTTTTTATTGTTGTGTTTTGATGTATTTGATGTAAGCCCAGTGGATATTTAAAGCTTACAGAAGGCTGCATTTAACTGCTGCTATGTCATTCCTGCAGTATTTCTGCAGGTGTTTTGGTCACTGCTATTATTTGTAATATATTATATTATTTGTA
>NC_084604.1:35426411-35453911 GCF_033807715.1 Cololabis saira | reverse complement strand
AAAAGTAAATAAAAAAACCAAGGACAGGCACAATGATCAGTCAGTATAGACATATATCCATAAATAAATAAACCTCTGTCCATTATTTTTCATTTTTTAAGGACGGGCAATTGTGTTATATAAAAAATAAATTATAAAATAAAACGTCTCGTATTTTTTCTCCATCAAGTGGGTAAATGGGTTCTGGATGTCAGGAAGTACTCTGGGTTGAACTGGTATCGTTTGATGAAACCCGTCACCATCAACCATGGAGAGCTGCTCATATGATAGATCAGCTGCAGTATTGATCAGTTATTGATCAGTGAGGGCAGTCGCCTGGTGCAGGAACACGTCTGCTTCTTTTGCAGAAAAGGGTCCATGGTGGCTCTTCATCGGTCTGCATGCATTTAATTTAAAATACTTTTGTCTGGCATAACGTTAAAGCTCTCTTTTAAAGCCAAAATACGCTTAATATCTTACCAAGGCGAGTCCGTTTCGTTCAACTGTCCGAGGTGCTTTTTCTCTTCAAATGCTCGTGCATTACAAACGTGCTCCCGTGATAAGCAAGGTCTGCTTTGCAAACCTTGCAAGTAATCTTTTTATTCGCTGTATCCAGGCTAAAACGCTCCCGAACTTTTGAAGTTTTGTTACCCGCAGCTGCGCTGAGACGCAAAAAACAAAAAAAAAAAAAAAGCTACGCTGAGACGCTGTCGTGCTGCGTGGCTGTCGGCAGAGATTGTATGAGTTAAAGTGAAGTGAGATGCCTCACTCCATTGGGAAAAAAACGTCTGGTGACGATTGCCGACAATTTTGATTATCGCTTTTTGTCGACAACGTCGACAAATCGTTGCATATGGAGCCAAATCAAGGCCAAAAGTTTTGCTAATTTTAAAATAAAATTTGAACCTGAAATTTTTTTTTTACAGTTTCAATTTTATTTTTTTCAGTATCAGATCTTTTTTTCAGTTTCAAATCTTTTTATTTCAGTTTCAAATCTTTTTTTCAGTTTCAAATCTTTTTTTTCAGTTTCACGTCTTTTTTTTTCAGTTTCACGTCTTTTTTTTCAGTTTCAAATCTTTTTTTCAGTTTCAAATCTTTTTTTTGAATTTGAATTTGAGATTTGAAACTGAAATAAAAAGATTTGAAACTGAAAAAAAGATCTGATACTGAAAAAAATAAAATTGAAACCGTAAAAAAAAAATTTCAGGTTCAAATTTTATTTTCAAATTAGCAAAACTTTTGGCCCTGATTTGGCTCCATAGTTGCAGCCCTAATTATGATCGGAACACAAGCCATTTCACGGCCCAGTAGTAACGGCTCTATGGCCCGGTACCGGTCCGGGGACCGGGGGTTGGGAATCACGGGTTTAGATCACACAATCAAATACGTCACAGCAGCTTCTCCAACCTCCTACTTCTGCTCCAGGTGCTGAATTGTTATGGAAAAGAAACTGAGTAGGTGCTGGTGGAAAAGTGCCGTTATACATATTTAAGCAGACGTTTGCAGCCTCACTGGTCGTAAACATCGAGCTCCAAACTGAAAACAGCAGCGGTGACCTCGGTGCTCCTCGACTGTCTCAGTTTGAAATGAAGCCTCAGAATCGGTTAAAACTCGCCCCTCGGGCCACCGAGGACTCCTGCTCGCCAGCGCTTTTATTAAATACGGTGGATGAACGTGACTCCTGCCAGCGTGTCACCGTTCAGACGAGTCCAGCTTTCTACGACGCTCCAGCATCTGGAGATGATGTGGAGCCATTTAGAGTTTCATCGTGGCTCCAGTTTCATCCTGAACACGTGAAAACCTTCTTCTGAAAAACATGGGGTTGATCTCTGCATGGAAAGCTCGGGAAGGGCAGCCAGTCGCCATCATAGGCCTCGTGTTGCCTTGGTGACCAAAGATCTGATCGCTGCACGCTGCTAAAGCGATGCATTTGCTTAAGAAATGAAGATAAAGTAATGAGATTAATCAGCAAAGACATGACAGATGGGCCGAAAAACATCCTCATTTACATCTTTAGTGGCGTGACGGGTCTTGTTTCTACCACGAACCTGAATACAGTAATCCCTCGCTATAACGCGGTTCAGCTTTCACATCTTGCTGCTTCACAGATTTGCATTCTGCATCGTGTTCTGCATTCTGATTGGCTAGACCAGGGGTCGGCAACCCGCGGCTCTAGAGCCGCCCTAGTGGCTCCCTGGAGCTTTTTCAAAAATGTTTGACTTTTTTTTTCCTTTTTTTGTCTTTTTTTTCTTTTTTTCTCCTTTTTTTCTTCTTTTTTTCCTTTTTTCGTTTTTTCTTCTTTTTTTCTTACCTTTTCCTTTCCTTTTTAATTTCGACATTTCGACTATTTTCATGAAATTTTGACTTTCCTTGACATTTCGACTTTTTTCTCGACATTTAAACTTTTTTCACGAAATTTTTACTATTTTTCTCGACATTTTAACTTTTTTCTCGACATCTCAACTTTTTTCTCGAAGTGCATAATGAAAAAAAAATCTTCCCCCAGTTATAACTAATATAGGAAGGAAAGAAGGGAAAAAGGATGGAAGGGAGGGAAGAAGGAAGTAAGAAAGAAAGGAGGAAAGAAGTAGGAAAGGGAGTAAGGAAGGGAGAAAAGATGGAAGGAAGGAAGGAAAGAAAGAAAGGAGGGAAGAAGGAAGTAATGGAGAAAATAAAGAAAGAAGGAAGGAAAAGCAAAGAAGGTGATAAAGGAACGAATGACGAAAGGGAGGGAGGAAGAAAAAGGAGTAAAGGAGGAAAAGAGGAAAGGAAGAAGGAAGGAGAGAGCAGGAGGAAAGAAGGATAGAAGAATTGGGTCATTTTGACCCAGAGACAAACACAAGGGTTAAAAAGAGGCTCAAGACTCACCTTTTTAAATTGGCTTTTATCTGATTCCTTCTAGTCTTTCTTGTATAGCCTTGTTTTAACAAGCTGTTCTTGTTGTTTTAACCCAGGTCTTATGGTTTTAAGTTGTTCCTATGTTTGTTTTAGCAGGTCCTGCTTTTTAGACCTACTTTTAGGATTTTAAATGGTCTCTGTGGTTGCAGGTTATGAAACCTCCTGGCGTGGACGGCTCCCTGATACCATTTCCTCACCTGGATCCTCAGTGCCCGACCATATACTTGTGCGAATCGCAGTCTGCTTGATTTGATTTGATTCTTGCAAAGGAAAAGTGTGTGACGGAAACGGCTGAAATCAGAGGAACCTCGTTGTGCCGGTGATTAGGAATGGGCGATATTTTACCGTTCACGATAAACCGTCAAAAAAATTCCTCACTGTAAGAATTTGTATCTCACGGTAAAAACGATAAATTCATGTTGATGATGTTTTTGTGTAAAGATGATTTATGGTTCTGCATTAAATCCACGCACAACGTACGTGAAGGAAGGAAGGAAGGAAGGAAGGAAGGAAGGAAGGAAGGAAGGAAGGAAGGAAGGAAGGAAGGAAGGAAGGAAGGAAGGAAGGAAGGAAGGAAGGAAGGAAGGAAGGAAGGAAGGAAGGAAGGAAGGAAGGAAGGAGAGAGCAGGAGGAAGGAAGGAAGGAAGGAAGGAAGGAAGGAAGGAAGGAAGGAAGTGAGAAAAGAGGAAGGGAAGAAGGAAGGAAGGGGAAAAATAAGGAAGGAAGGAAGGAAGGAAGGAAGGGAGAAAAGAAGGAAGGAAGGAAGGAAGGAAGGAAGGAAGGAAGGAAGGAAGGAAGGAAGGAAGGAAGGAAGGAAGGAAGGAAGGAAGGAAGGAAGGAAGGAAGGGCAAAAAGGAAGGAAGGAAGGAAGGAAGGAAGGGGAAAAAGGAAGGAAGGAAGGAAGGAAGGGGAAAAAAGAAGGAAGGAAGGAAGGAAGGAAGGAAGGAAGGAAGGAAGGAAGGAAGGGGAAAAAGGAAGGAAGGAAGGAAGGAAGGGGAAAAAAGAAGGAAGGAAGGAAGGAAGGAAGGAAGGAAGGGGAAAAAGGAAGGAAGGAAGGAAGGAAGGAAGGGGAAAAAAGAAGGAAGGAAGGAAGGAAGGAAGGAAGGAAGGAAGGAAGGAAGGAAAGGAGGAAAGGAGGAAGGTAGGGAGAAAAAAGGAAGGGAAGAAGGAAGGAAGGAAATGAGCCTGAAAGAAAGAAAGAAAGAAAGAAAGAAAGAAAGAAAGAAAGAAAGAAAGAAAGAAAGAAAGAAAGAAAGAAAGAAAGAAAGAAAGAAAGAAAGAAAGAAAGAAAGAAAGAAAGGATAAATTCCCGTTGATGATGTTTTTGTGTAACAAACATGGCGGGCGGATCTGAGAGTGAGATAGATTTATAGTTACAAATATGGAGTTGAATTGTTTTTTTTTTTATCGTCATTTTTATCGTTATCGGGATAAATGCCAGAAATTATCGTGATACATTTTTTAGTCCATACCGCCCAGCCCTACCGGTGAAGCGTAAACCCACCTGAGGTCGTCTCACGGCGGCTCCGCCGGCTCCTTTCCTCCGTTTCTCTCCTTCATTTCACCAATCCTGTGTTTACTCAGCGGCGTTGATGTTGCATGGATGCAGCTGCAGAGATGAAGCTGAAATATTAGCGTAATGAATGATGGAGGAAGCACCTGCCAGATGACTAACGGGCCCAGTCCTGCGAGCCATCGGCTGCACACATGTTGGGATTGAAGGATTATTCACCATCTCTTCAGGTCTTGGATGTTGCTCAACGCCGGCCGCCGCAGTTCAAAGAGCCGCTTACGTACGATTGTGATGTTGCAAGGGTAATTTACGAGCAGAGAGTTTGTGAAACAGAGTTGTGGTCGGGGCTGTCAGAGAAGGAGCGCTGCAGTCCTGCGGGTCGTAGGAGGACCGAGCAATAGAGTCGTCATCCAGGCTGGCCGTTCGCTTTTCTGACCCTTGTTCTATTTCACAGACGTACACTAACGTTCAAAATTTTGGGGTCACCCAAACAATTTTGTGTTTTCCATGAAAAGTCACACTTGTTCACCACCATACGTTGTGAAATGAATAAAAAAATAGAGTCAAGACATTGACAAGGTTAGAAATAAGGATTTGTATTTGAAATAAGATTTTTTTTACATCAAACTTTGCTTTCGTCAAAGAATCCTCCATTTGCAGCAATTACAGCATTGCAGACCTTTGGCATTCTAACTGTTCATTTGTTGAGGTAATCTTGAGAAATTGCACCCCACGCTTCCAGAAGCAGCTCCTACAAGTTGGATTGGTTGGATGGGCACTTCTTGCGTACCATACGTTTAAGCTGCTCCCACAACAGCTCAATGGGGTTCAGATCTGGTGACTGCGCTGGCCACTCCATTACCGATAGAATACCAGCTGCTTCTGCTCTAAATACGGTAGTTCTTGCACAATTTGGAGGTGTGTTTAGGGTCATTGTCCTGTTGTAGGATGAAATTGGCTCCAATCAAGCGCTGTCCACTGGGTATGGCATGGCGTTGCAAAATTGAATGATAGCCTTCCTTATTCAGAATCCCTTTTACCCTGTACAAATCTCCCACCTCACCAGCACCAAAGCAACCCCAGACCATCACATTACCTCCACCATGCTTTAACAGATGGCGTCAGCCATTCTTCCAGCTTCTTTTCATTTGTTCTGCGTCTCACAAAAGTTCTTCTTTGTGATCCAAACACCTCAAACTTGGATTCATCCGTCCACAACACTTTTTTCCAGTCTACCTCTGTCCAATGTCTGTGTTCTTTTGCCCATCTTAATCTTTTTCTTTTATTGGCCAGTCTCAGATATGGCTTTTTCTTTGCCACTCTGCCCTGAAGCCCTGAATCCCGCAGCCGCCTCTTCAGTGTAGATGTTGACACTGGTGTTTTGCGGGTACTCTTTAATGAAGATGCCAGTTGGGGACCTGTGAGGCGTCTGTTTCTCAAACTAGAGACTCTAATGTACTTATCTTCTTGCTCAGTTGTGCAACGCGGCCTCCTACTTCCTTTTCTACTCTGGTTAGAGCTTGTTTGTGCTGTCCTCTGAAGGGAGTAGTACACGTTGTAGGAAATCTTCAATTTCTTAGCAATTTCTCGCATGGAATAGCCTTCATTTCTAAGAACAAGAAGTCGAGTTTCAGATGAAAGTTCTCTTTTTCTGGCCATTTTGAGCGTTTAATTGACCCCACAAATGTGATGCTCCAGATTTCAATGTGACCCCAAACTTTTGAACGGTAGTGTATACACGTATTTTCTGACCTAATTTTCTCCCAGCGGCCGGTGAAGCGGTGAAGCAGCGCGTTGCAGAAAGGCAGCGGCCCAATCAAATCAGTCCCAATTAGCCGGCCGCCGCTGCTCTCCTGCGCCCGTTAACCGGCCCGTTAACCGGCCCTGTGAGGTTTGTTTTGGCGGGGACTCGTGCTGAAACTCTGATATGTCAGATATGGTGTGAAGTAGTGGTGGAGGGTGGGGGGGGGGTTGGCAAGGATGAAGGTGCCGCCTGCCAGAAAACTGCAAGTTTACGAGACAGTTGCCGTGCAGAAACATGTGGCCCGTTGTGTCGTTTTTACCCGTATGCAGGTTGTTTATGTAAGTAAAGCTTCTCTTGTTCTCTTATCCCAACATGTAGCAGGTTATTGTGGGTGTATACTAGATTGTAGTCAAGATGGGCTAAACCGAGACCGAGAATCTAGTTCTGTCCTGATCCTGCGTGATTGTATTCCATCATCCTGGTTCTAGTTTCCATATGAGCTTGTTTTCAACTGCAGCTCAATAACACAGAGAAGTGGATGATGATGTTGAACTCACTATAAATGTTTCCATCCATCAGCTGAGATCAGATCTGTGTGGCGACTGCACTACCGCTATTTCTACACTATTGGAGGATTGACTCCAGAGCTTTTAAGGATTGACACGACTACTAACTAGTCCCAAAGTCCTCTAGCAGAATAACCAGCTCCAACACCCCCCTCCACCTCAGGAAATACTGAATAGTAAATGTTACTGATTTAAATTGGACTGAATTTGGAGATGAAACCTTAATCTTAGATATTAAAGATACAATTATCGACTTGAAATGACATTATTTACCATTTTAGTAATCAGATTACTCCGTATATCAGCATCACTGAAATGGACCTGATGCTTAATCAATCACAACGATATGCAAATATTATTTATATACCGTATTTTCTGGACTAAAAGTCGCTACTTTTTTCATAGGTTTTCAACCATGCGGCTTATACAAAGGTTTCTATTCTGTGGATTTTTCTTCCACCGTTCGGGGCGCTCTAACCGGAATTAGAATCAAAACTAAGACAAAATAAATGCAAAGAAGAATACGCTACTTCTTCTTTAGCAGATAGAAGTAGAAGCAGATTTCAAACAGATAAATAGATAAATAAATACCGATATAAAAATAACTTATTTGACAATTTTCACCTGTTTCAAGTAAATTTTCACTTGAAATAAGTAGAAAAATCTGCCAGTGGGACAAGATTTATCTTCTTATTACAAGCAAAAAAATCTTGTTCCACTGGCAGATTTTTCTACTTATTTCAAGTGAAAATCTACTTGAAACAGGTGAAAAATTGTTGTTTTTTCCAGTGATTAGTCTTGTTTTAAGTGTAATAAGATTTATTTACTAAAATGAGACATTTTAACTAGAAAAAGGACCAATATTCTTGTTAAGATTGTGAGTTTTTGCAGTGATCCATGTTACTTATCCTGTGAAGGACAGAGTCATATTGATAAGTTCAGAAAAGTGTTTTTTATTGTTGTGTTTTGATGTATTTGATGTAAGCCCAGTGGATATTTAAAGCTTACAGAAGGCTGCATTTAACTGCTGCTATGTCATTCCTGCAGTATTTCTGCAGCTGTTTTGGTCACTGCTATTATTTGTAATATGTTATATTATTTGTAATCAGCACAAATTATCTGTCCCCATATGATCAAATCCACCATCCCCCCTGATTCTTTAGTACTGGTCCAGAGCGTGCTACAGTCGTACAGTGAGAGTAGAAGTGCAGACATCACGGACGGAGCCAGAACCTCCGACCTCCAGCAGGTGGAACGTTTACAGGTGCACACGGGGACGCTCAGACAAATTAAGAGCAATTTTAACAACAATGTCAGACTGCGATCGCCATATACGTTAGTTTAATGGTCCCGGCACTTTATAAATGAAATCCAAGCAGGCGATGTGGAAAAGCTGGGCAGGAATGGCTCCGGCAGATGTTCTGGCTCCGGCAGATGTTCTGGCTCCGGCAGATGTTCTGGCTCCGGCAGATGTTCTGGCTCCGGCAGATGTTCTGGCTCCGGCAGATGTTCTGGCTCCGGCAGATGTTCTGGCGCGTCGCCGTCCGACTTAGAGGACGTGATTCGCTCCAAAGCTCCTGGAAGTGTCTGGTAATTGCTCCGTTTATCCGATGTGGAGGTGCAGCTTCCCACCTGGGCGTGCGCGGCACGTGCACCGTCTCCACGGCTGAAACCGAGGGGACGGCAGCCAGGGATTCCCAGCATGCACCGCGGGTCTGCAGTGTGCTCTGCTTCAGCTGCAGGCCTGTTTTCTTTCGTCCTGAATCGCCTAATTGTCTGTGAGAACCTCCCGGTTTAGAGTTCTGCTCGGCTCTGCAGCTAACGTGAGACTCTGCAGACCCGGGTCCACCAGAACCCGCTGGGGGGGTCGTGTTTAGTGTCGTTTTTATCAGCCTGTTTTAGTTTTAGTTTTAGTCTAGTCTTTGGGTCAAACTATCATTTTAGTTTTTATTAGTTTTAGTCACGTTCATTCTCCTTTTAGTCGTGTCAAGTTTCAGTCGACTAAAAGACTGAACATTTTAGTCTTATTCAAACCAGGTTATCTTATTATTATTATATTATTGTCACTTATAGACTCAAGAATACATTAATTCCAGATACAGAAGACTCTAATTTGAGTTTACAACATATTTATTTTTCCGCATTTCTCCGCATCTTTTTCTTTTTCGACGACACATTGGGTTTTCTTTTCCACGTCTATTTAGGAAAGTGTATCCAAAGATGGTTCTTCTTCTTCTCCAGCCCCAGAACAGATCCCCACGTTTCTCATGTAACTTTGTTTTTAATGGACGTTAACTAGAGCTCTGCGTTAACAGCATCAGCCTCTAACTCTGCAGCTGATTCTGGATCTGATTCCTGCTGCAGCGACTGGGATTGAGGACTAACGTCACCCAGCAGAACTAAACCAGAGAAACTACTGAAAACATGGACATTAAACCAGAGAAACTACTGAAAACATGGACATTAAACCAGAGAAACTACTGAAAACATGGACATTAAACCAGAGAAACTACTGAAAACATGGACATTAAACCAGAGGAAACTACTGAAAACATGGACATTAAACCAGAGAAACTACTGAAAACATGGACATTAAACCAGAGAAACTACTGAAAACATGGACATTAAACCAGACAAACTACTGAAAACATGGACATTAAACCAGAGAAACTACTCAAAACATGGACATTAAACCAGAGGAAACTACTGAAAACATGGACATTAAACCAGAGAAACTACTGAAAACATGGACATTAAACCAGAGAAACTACTGAAAACATGGACATTAAACCAGAGGAAACTACTGAAAACATGGACATTAAACCAGAGAAACTACTGAAAACATGGACATTAAACCAGAGAAACTACTGAAAACATGGACATTAAACCAGAGAAACTACTCAAAACATGGAGATTAAGGATCTTTGTTAGAACATTTCCTCTCGTTTTGGTCAACGAAAATGAAGACACATTTTAGCAGAGTTTTTATTTTGTAATCTACATTTTAGTCTGGTTTTTATTCCTCTACGATATTGCATTATATATTTAACTAGACAAAATTCCCGGGAAATTTTGAAGTGCCACGGGACTACTGCCGGATGATTGCGGGGCTAATTTTCACCAATGAAGGTCAAGGACTCAATACAGATTCCAATGACACCACCCATGACTCTCTATGTCAAACCATTCAAAAGATATTGGACTTTAACGTATCGATCAATCAGAAGAAGGGGCGGGGCTAATTTGCACCAATGAAGATCAAGGACTTGATACTGAGTAATATGACACCACCCATGACTCTGTATGTCAAACCATTCAAAAGATATTGGACTATAACGTATCGGCCAATCAGAAGAAGGGGCGGGGCTAATTTGCACCAATGAATGTCAAGGACTCGAGACTGAGTCATATGACACCACCCATGACTCTGTATGTCAAACCATTCAAAAGATATTGGACTTTAACGTATCGGTCAATCAGAAGAAGGGGTAGGGCTAATTTGTATATATAATATACAAATGTAAATATTTATATGTATAATAATAATAATATACATATATATCCCATGAACCTGTTCCCAGCCGGACTGGGGATCATGTAAGGTCAAAAGGTCAGGGTTCAGATTTCTCAATTTTCCAGGTTATATTATATGATGTCTGTACTGACTGGGTCATGTGACCAGTTCTGGGTCAGTCTAATCAGTACAGCTGAGCTCCGGTTGCCAGGCAACAACAACCTGAAAAAAAAGGTTCAGAAGCCTATTACTGTATACAGAGGTAGCGGGAATGACTCAGCTAGATTTTCGGTTTTGACAAGCCTCAAATAACTTCACCTTGTGATGAAACCGTAGCTCTTAGCAGAAAAACGAAAACATTTTGAGAGACGGGGAACCCAGAAGATTCTGTAAATGTTATTTTCATACAGATAGTCCTTAAAATGTGTTAGTAACGGCAATTCGAAAACAAAAATGAGATTTTTTTTAAGAAAACTTTTTTTAACATAGCAGTCAATGGAGAGCGAGACAGGAATTGGCGTGTCTGTTGGCCCCCCCGTTCAAATTTTGTGCACACCACGCCTGTCAAAGTCACATTATTTGAATCTCAACATCTATGTCTACATTCTGACCAAAAATTATCTTTCTAGCTTTTACGGTTTGCCCGTGAGCTCGAGTTACAAATAAAAAAATCATGTTTTTTTTTCAGTCTAATTTACACTCTAGCAACTGACTCCCGTGCTCTAAATTTGACAAAAACGTGATTTCCAGTCCTCGCTTGAGCGCTCATATCTTGAAAAGTGTACATTTTAGGAAAAAACAGTTCCAGGTTCAGAGAGAGAAGAGAAGTTTTCCTCCGTTTTGAAGTTTGAATGACATTTCTACGTGCAAGTATGACAAAGATACGTGACTCAGAAAAAAGGTGAATTTTGTCTTTTTTCTCCCATCCGCTTTGAATGGGGCCATACAAATACATGGGAAAATAGTTCCCCATTAATTTGGAAATTTGGAAATGTTTTTGCACTTCGTGCAAAAACTATTTGTTCCATCGCTCTGAAAATCCACAGGACTGTAGTTAAATTCAGGGCCTACAACTTTCTAATTTGGTTCAGAATTTTTCGAGTAACGGTGTGCGAGTGGTGAGGCCCCAAAGTTCTCCCAATGCATTCCGGATGGGTTTTAGCGCGCAAGTTTGTGCACGTTGCGCAAAAACGTGCTCGCCAATTGCTTATAAAAGTCATAGCACACGATTCCCGATTAAGGCGCACGTTTCTACGTTTTTACTTTTCGCGTTTTCTCAAAGCTGTAGGAGGAGTAGCGAACCGAAATCTGTCCGGAAAATGAATAATAATAAACCCGAAGAATAACAATAGTTATGGCCTCCGGCCAGAGGCATTACTCCTCCTTGCTTTTGCATAGCTTTGGAGGAATCGTGCCTCTGGCCGGGGGCCGTGTCACTAATTATCGTTATCGTCACATGACCAGCATTTCCGTTGCGTCTCGTCTCGTTTTCCTCAGGTGATAAAGGTTCGTTGACGACGATATTTAGTCATAATTTTCGCTGACCCACAACGTGACGTAACTCCATCAGCTTGTCGCTGATCATTCCCCTTCGTTTTTTAACGACGCAGATTAAAGCCAGACCCAGACCGGGCCTCCGCCATCCACCTCGCACCTCCTCTGCTTTCAGAACAATTTTACACTGTTTTATAAATATTTATGGACATATATAGGCAGCTAATAAAAACTGGACAAAGTTTCCACTTATTTTCATTTTTGGAGCATTACTGGTCGTCTGTGCCGCCCGGCTCCCGGTGCCAAGACGCTTGACGCTCCATTTGAGCCACGATAATAACAACTAGCTTTCTCACATCAGAGAGAAAGCATGATGGGAGGAGGAAGGGGGGTGGGGTAAACGGGCCCTGGGTTCAGTAAGTGTGCATCTACATGCCCGGCAGAGATAAACGTACCCTCATGAGGCCACGGCTCATGTCTGCTGTGCATGTGGCGGCGGTATGTCGCACACACACACACACACACACACACAGACACCTGTAGGCTGATACTGTATCAGCTTTCCTTCTGATCCGGAGCTGGTTTCCCGCCGTCGAGGCTCGCCGCCTGCCAGGGTGGGGGTCACGTGACGCGTGAAGCGGCGAGCTGTCAGGAGGAGAAATGGGCGCCATTATTGTTCCAGCGCGGCTTGTTTATGTTCTGAAGGTGGCATCGTTTGATGAGAGGGGGGGTTTACGGATGAGAAAACTCCCACACTTCTGCCTCTGCTGTAATGTGTGTGTGTGTGTGTGTGTGTGTGTGTGTGTGTGTGTGTGTGTGAGAGAGAGAGAGGCATGCATGCGTGGGATTATTTCTGGGGACCATTTGTCAGAGCGTACATTTATCACGCAGCCCGCTGGTGTCAGACCTGCTGCTTTCCCACCACGTCTCCATTACGCTCTGCTGGTACTCAGACACTCAACACCTGACCTGGAACACACACTTGGCGGTGCGTTCACGGAGCGTTCACTAGGGCTGGGGATCGATTCAAATGTCAAGAATCAATTCGATTCCGATTCTTAAGATTCAGAATCGATTATCAAGATTTGATTCGATCCGATTCTGATATTGATTTGGGTTAGTGTTATTAAGTTATTAGTTATTAAAACTGTTTTTTCAGCTGTTGCATGAATTATATGACTGTAGTTCTGCAACATATTACTACTAGTATTATATTGAGATTCAACAGCAAGTATTGCAGCTAATGATGCTGTAAGGACCAATAAGCTCCCAGAATGCTGATAGAACTGCTTTCAGAAACATCATGTGGGTCGGAATTACCAAACAGATCCAGGGAGGAAACAGAGACGGATGAAATCGCTTTTATTTTTTCCCACATTCCGTTTTTATTTGTTCCATTTTCGGTCTATTTTGGTTTTTAATTTTTGAGCATTTGGTTTTTAGCATTTTTTGCAAATGTAACCCCAAGACAGTATATAAAGTAATGAAATATAGACAATTTATGCAAATATAACCTAACACTTTAATGTTTTCATACCTTTAAACATATTTAAAGGCAAAAACATGGCACCAGTTATTCTCGTGTCCAACAAAACATTCCTTTTTTGGGGATAAACAAAAAAATAACCAAAAGTTGTAAAAAAAAAAAAAAACATACATAAATAAAAGAAAATATAAAAAAAAAATTAAAAAAAATCGATCTTTAGACATATGAATTGATTTTTAGGAATTAATATGAGAATCGATTTAGAATTGGGAAATCGATTTTTTCAACACAGGCCTAGCGTTCACGGCTCGTTCACGCGTTCACGAGAGTGCAGCGCTGTACTCGAGATGAATGACACGGGGAGAAATCCCCGGCTCTCGGAGCTCAGAGGGATTAAAGACGTTCTCCTCCGTCCAGCTTTCACTGGGGCCCGGACTTGGCGAGGGCCCGTTGGCACTGAACGCACCGCGGGCCTGTTTGTCCTCCGCCCAGATGATGCACTCCAGTAATGAGACCCAGAACCGTGAACTCGGGACCCGCCTGAGCCGGTCCAGAGTCAGAGGCTCCGTCCTCCTGACAGCAGCATCCGCTCTGCACGGACACGTCCTCGTGGCCAAGCCTCGGCCCCGATGGACCCGTGAAAAGATCACAAGACTCACATACTGTCGTCAACGAACCTTTATCACCTGAGGAAAACGAGACGAGACGCAACGAAAATGCTGGTCATGTGACGATAACGATAATTAAATATATAATGCAATCTCGTAGACGAATTAAAAACAAGATTAAAATGTAGATTACAAAATAAAAACTATACATGGGTCAATGACGAATAAGGATTTTCAACAGGTCAATTTTTTGGAGTTTTTTGTCAAGATGAATTGGCACTAGCCTTAAAAAAGGTCATGTGGTGCAACCATGATTCATATTAAAGGTATTGTGACATAATTTTTAACATGCTTTTAACACTATTAAAAGTCTTGGCCAATATCCCTCAAATGTGTCTAAAAGGGTGTAACAAGAAAAACTTCACTCCAGTACTCCATGCCTGGCTTCTTTTATGACGTTGTTTTTTGCCTGTGAAAAACGCGTCCTTTTCCCCCTTTCCTGTCAATCTCCTGTCAAATCTTTTTTTTTTTTACCTTGTCTGCACACATATTAATGATTGATACCATATTAATGATTGATGGAAATACCTCTCAATACCTGCGACAAGTGCCCCATCGGAGAGGCTCTTTAGTGTAGGAGGGGGCGTTGTAACATGCCACCGGGCATCCCTCAAGCCAGATGCGGTAGACCGGCTCGTGTTCCTTGCAAAAAACTTGCAAATGTGAACAGCAAATGTAATGACTGACATTACACACCTCTACCTCCTTCATGGGTTCATTATTATTTAGCATGCAAAGACCCAGTTTAGTTTAATTAGAAAATGTCTTGTTTTATTTAATTGGAAATATAACTTACTGTATGTTTGCAAGTGCTGATTTGCTGATTTTTTTTTCAGAGATAAAACTTTATATTTTATTATATTTTTTAAAACTTTTTTTCAACTTATTTTACAGAGTTTTGCACTTTATTCATTCATTTTTGGTTTAATAAGAGCAAAGTTTGCACTTAAAGCCCAATGGGGCAAATGTTCAATAAAAAAACAGCATATTTGAAATCATTTCTTTGCCTTTTGTCAATTCACAAAGTAATCGTAATCGAAAATCGGATTTTAAGAGAAAAAAATCGAGATTTTATTTTTGGGCAAAATCGAATAGCCCTACTTTGGATACACTTTCCTACATAGACGTGGAAAAGAAAACCGACTGTGTCGTCGAAAAAGAAAAAGATGGGGAGAAATGCGGAAAAATAAATACGTTGTAAACTCAAACTAGAGTCTTCTGTATCTGGAATGAATATATTCTTGAGTCTATAAGTAACAATAATATAATCAATAAAATAACCTTGTTTGAATTGTAAAATGGGTTTAGTTAAATACAATCTTTGACTAAAATTCTGACTAAAATAAGAGTAAAATGCTCAGACTTTTAGTCGACTGGAACTTGACAAGACTAAAAGGAGAATGAACGTGACTAAAACTAATAAAAACTAAAATGATAGCTTGACTAAAATGGAAACAGGCTGCCAGAAACAACAGTACCTGAAACCCTCGGTGGTCTGAATTGGTCTGAATCCTGTCTCGTGTCACGCTTTGTTCCTATCACTTCACGAGCCTTCAGGATGATTTACTTCCCCGGGTGTTAATGTGACAGCGGCTTCAGAGGGAGAGATGCTGCCGATTAGGGATGGGCGGTATGGACTAAAAAATGTATCACGATAATTTCTGGCATTTATCCCGATAACGATAAAAATGACGATAAATACACAAAAACCTCATCAACGGGAATTTATCCTTTCTTTCTTTCTTTCTTTCTTTCTTTCTTTCTTTCTTTCTTTCTTTCTTTCTTTCTTTCTTTCTTTCTTTCTTTCTTTCTTTCTTTCTTTCTTTCTTTCTTTCTTTCTTTCTTTCTTTCTTTCTTTCTTTCTTTCTTCCTTCCTTCCTTCCTTCCGCGTCGATTTAACGCAGAACCATAAATCATCTTTACACAAAACATCATCAACGGGAATTTATCATTTTTACAGCGAGATGACAATTTCTTACCGTGGGGAATTTTTCGGACGGTAAATCGTGAACGATAAAATATCACCCATTCCTACTGCCGATCCTAACGAGTAAAAATCTCTGCAGTAATCTGCCACCTCATTCAGCCGAGCTGCAAACATCAACTATTTTATTTATAGACATCAGTGGCGGGCGGAGCATTTCACACTTAGGCCTTCAGTAATGTCCAGCTTAATCAATAAATACCTTTCATCATGCCAGCATTTACAACACCGGGACTGGAGAGTAGTTACAAACACACTTAAGCACGACTAGGCATTGCTCACCTCAGTTGTGTACAGGACTGTCTCAGAAAATTAGAATATTGTGATAAAGTTCTTTATTTTCTGTAATGCAATAAAAAAAACAAAAATGTCATCCATTCTGGATTCATTACAAATCAACTGAAATATTGCAAGCCTTTTATTATTTTAACATTGCTGATTATGGCTTACAGTTTAAGATTAAGGTTCCCAGAATATTCAAATGTTTTGAGATAGGATTAATGTTGAAATACAATCTTGAGAAAAAAGTCGAAATGTTGAGAAAAAAGTCAAAATGTTGAAGAAATAGTCAAAATTTCGTGAAAAAAGTTGAAATGTTGAGAAAAAAGTCAAAATTTCGAGAAAAAAAACTGAAATATTGCAAGCCTTTTATTATTTGAATATTGCTGATTATGGTTTACAGTTTAAGATTAAGATTCCCATAAAATTCAAATTTTTTGAGATAGGATATTTGAGTTTTCTTAATCTGTAAGTCAATATTAAAATAATAAAAGGCTTGCAATATTTCAGTTGATTTGTAATTAATCCAGAGTGTATGACATTTTTGTTTTTGTAATTGCATTACAGAAAATCACAATATTCTAATTTTCTGAGACAGTCCTGTACAAAATAGGTTGTTATCCGGCACATTTTAAAAATCAACAAACAAACCAATTAAAACATATCTGGTATGCTACTGTCAAAACTTAAAAATAAAAGGGTCTTTAAAATGATCAATAATGAAAAAATGGCTTATAGGCTTCTGGCTTGTTGTTACTGGACCATATCAGTTATAGAAATAAAAAAAATTAAAAAAAATATATTTCCAGATAGTTTTATTAAATGAATCCACAAAGAATATGTAAGCTTTAACAAGATCGTACAATAAATTGCAAAATCGCAGTTTAATATCAGAAAGACACTAACAAGACGGCCAAACTTTGGCGACAGTGACACAATAAACAAGTCTCTTTGGGAAAAAACATTTTCATGTCAAAATGTGACGTTTCACAGCTCTCTGTGACCTGCTGCTTTGAGTACAACTACACTTTTAATGTATATAATATAATTCTGCTCATGATTTCTGGTCATGATTTCTGGTTATGTTAGGCCAGCAGAGAAGACCTTGCTGCCACTGATAGACATTTAGGTTGAAGTCAGACCCTTCGGGTGCTCCGGGTGCTCCGGGCTACCTGCTTTACCTGCTTTCTGGTTAGTGCAGATGTTGTTTGTTTAACCCTGGTACTGTCTTTGGGTCAAAATGACCTAATTCTCCTGTTCCTTCTTTCCTTCTGCTCTCTCCTTCCTTCCTTCCTTCCTTCCTTCCTTCCTTCCTTCCTTCCTTCCTTCCTTCCTTCCTTCCTTCCTTCCTTCCTTCCTTCCTTCCTTCCTTCCTTCCTTCTTTCCTTCTGCTCTCTCCTTCCTTCTTCCCTTCCTCTTTTCTTCCTTCCTTCCTTCCTTCCTTCCTTCCTTCCTTCCTTCCTTCCTTCCTTCCTTTCTTCCTTCATTTTCCCTTCTTTCCTTCTGCTCTCTCCTTCCTTCTTCCCTTCCTCTTTTCTTCCTTCCTTCCTTCCTTCCTTCCTTCCTTCCTCCCTTCCTTCCATCCTTCCTTCCTCCATTCTTTCTTTTCTCCCTTCCTTCCTTCCTTCCTTCCTTCCTTCCTTCCTTCCTTCCTTCCTTCCTTCCTTCCTTCTTTTCTCCCTTCCTTCCTTCCTTCCTTCCTTCCTTCTTTTCTCCATTACTTCTTTCCTTCTTTTCTTCCTTCCTTCCTTCCTTCCTTCCATCCTTCTTTTCTCCCTTCCTTCTTTCCTTCTTTTCTCCCTTCCTTCTTTCCTTCTTTTCTTTCTTCCTTCCTTCCTTCCTTCCTTCCTTCCTTCCTTCCTTCCTTCCTTCCATCCTTCTTTTCTCCCTTCCTTATTTCCTCCTTTTCTTCCTTCTTTCCTTGTTTTCTTCCTTCCTTCCTTCCGTCCTTCCTTCCGTCCGTCCTTCCTTCCTTCCTTCCTTCCTTCCTTCCTTCCTTCCTTCCTTCCTTCCTTCCTTTTCTCCCTTCTTTCCTTCTTTCCTTGTTTTCTTCCTTCCTCCCTTCCTTCCTTCCTTCCTTCCTTCCTCCTTCCCTTCCTCTTTTCTCCCTCATTTCCTTCTTTCCTTGTTTTCTTCCTTCCTCCCTTCCTTCCTTCCTTCCTTCCTTCCTTCCTTCCTTCCTTCCTTCCTTCCTTCCTTCCTTCCTTCCTTCCTTTTCTCCCTTCTTTCCTTCTTTCCTTGTTTTCTTCCTTCCTCCCTTCCTTCCTTCCTTCCTTCCTTCCTTCCTTCCTTCCTTCCTTCCTTTTCTCCCTTCTTTCCTTCTTTCCTTGTTTTCTTCCTTCCTTCCTTCCTTCCTTCCTTCCTTCCTTCCTTCCTTCCTTCCTTCCTTCCTTCCTTCCTTCCTTCCTTCCTTCCTTCCTTCCTTCCTTCTTCCCTCCCTCCTTCCTTGACCCGTAGACAGCACCAGGGTTAAGTTGCAGTGGTTTTATATCCGGCTGCAGCTGCAGGTTGTTTTGGTCGAAGCATCAGCTTCTTCTGTGTTTGAGGAACGTGAGGATGAGGAAGAACGTGAGAGATGAAGGTCACCATGGAGGGATAACATGAACATTGTGTGTCAGGAGTGTGTGTTGGGCTGTGTGGAAGAGTTGGGGGGTGAGCAGCTGCAAGAGGCCCTGACTCCGTCTCCCGGTGCACACCTCTCCACGGGGAGCAGGAAGTGCCCCGAGCTCCCCGCCCCCAGAAACAGGGGCGACCCAGCCCTCTCTCTCTGCAGCGTTCACACACATCACACACATCACACACATCACACACACGCAGCCCGGATAACTCGACCTCGAGTGTCTTCAACGCTCAGGCGCGCTCCGGTCCGGCTACGTACAGCACTCCCACCCAGAGGTGTCAAGTAACGAAGTACAAATACTTTGTTACCTTACTTAAGTAGAAACTTTGGTTATCTATACTTCACTGGAGTAATTATTTTTATTTTATTTTATTTTATTTTTACTTTTACTCCTTACATTTTCACGCAATTATCTGTACTTTTTACTCCTTACATTTTAAAAACAGCCTCGTTACTCTATTTCATTTCAGCCATTAAAAAAAAACTATCCAGTTAAATTGCTCCATCCGGATAGAGTGAATTTGGTTGTGGTTGTTTCAGATGTTCTTGTCCAGTTTTGTTCTTACATCCGTTCCCTCAGATTCCTGCAACTAAACTTGGATGTACATTCCAATAAAGGTTAGGATAAATGATAACATGCCTCTGAAGTTTGACTTTTTGCACCATTACAATACTTATAGGCAACTAGTCGTCATATCTCCTGCTCTCTGTAACACATGTTAATGCTCAATAGTACCAGTGTTGTGCATGAACGCGTTCATTGAACACGTTCATTTCTGTGAGAACGTTGAACTGAACGCAACGTATTTACAAATAAAGAACTAGAACGTGAACTTGTTCATTCTGCAGATCATGAACTGGAATTTGAACTGTTTAGATTATGTGAGTTGCAGCTTCAGTGTTTAGGTCCAATTATTACGGAATAATCCTTCTTATTTCACCAGCGGGCGGCACATTTAAAATGCTCGACGAGCCCGGTGCAGTCTATACGAATGTAGGCTGATTTATGGTTCCGCGTTACACCAATGCCGGAGCCTACGGCGTAGGGTACGCGGCGTGCGGACCGTATGGTTTGCGTCGCCGCGTACCCTACGCCGTGGATTTAACGCGGAACCATAAATCAGGCTTGACAGGTGAAGAGAGACGTTGCAGACGCAGCGTCAGCGAGCCGTCAGATGATGATCCACTTATCATTATCTGCGGGAATTTTATACATCGTCTCCCAAAGAGTCTGATGTTAAAAATCCAACCTTTCTGTGCAAATTATGTCCACCTGCGCTGAGAAAACACGTCTGAACGTCCGCCTCGTCAACTTCACATTTGAAACGTCATGTGGAGTTAAAGCATCCGCCCAGTGGGAGAAATTATCTGCGTTTCATTCGTACTTCTCACCTAAAAATATTGAAATGAATGGAATTTGAACTAGTTCAAAATGAAAATGGTGAACTATGAACGTGAACTGTTCATTTTTAAACTATGTGAACTGAACTTTGAACTAGTTCATGAAAAGTATGAACTTGCACAACACTGAATAGTACACATATATGGTTCTTTAATATATTTGCATTATACTAAGATGCATTCATTTTCAATGGCTTTTTTCCCCCTTACATTACTTTTACTTTTATACTTTAAGTAGTTTTGAAACCAGTACTTTTATACTTTTACTTGAGTAAAAAACTTGAGTTGATACTTCAACTTCTACAGGAGTATTTTTAAACTCTAGTATCTATACTTCTACTTAGTAATGAATGTGAATACTGAAGACACCTCTGCTCCCGCCGCAGCTGTCCGGGGCGATACTGGGGCTCGTATTGGGAGTCTTTCTCTTCCTGCTGGTGTAAAGAGCCAGACCCCCCCACCCGCCCCAGTGGGACCCGGTTTAAAGGCCCACTTGTCCTTCGGAGGGATGGCACAGGATGAGGTCAGTGTCGGCCTCGGCCCGCCAAGGCCGGTCTGCTGGCGGTGCAGCGGTCGGCCCGAGGCCGAGGCCGGGGCCAGGAAACTGAGGAGCTGCACACGGATGACGAGCACGCCAGGCCCCCCCCCATCCTGCCAACAAAGCCTCATGCACTGCATTAACTTAACTTCAACACCTCAGCCACGTTGTGTTTCATACCTCAAAGCACTGATGGGAATCAACACCCGCTCACTGGATCCCTCTGGGTGTCGCTTGGTTCTGGCCGGGTCCAGATCTTCAGGAGTTCGGAGGCCGTATCCTCCAAACACACCAAAATATCGGGTCCAAAACCAACAAACAGCCGATATATGACAAGTATTCTCGTAGAGCAGGGGTCGGCAACCCAAAATGTTGAAAGAGCCGTATTGGACCAAAAACACAAGAAAAAAAATATGTCTGGAGCCGCAAAAAATGAAAAGCCTTGTATGTATAAGCCTTAGAATGAAAGCAAATGGCGAAAGGCGAAATGTCAAGAAAAAAGTTGAAATGTTGAGAAAAAAGTCAAAATTTCAGAGAAAAAAGGCAAAATTTCAGAGAAAAAAGTCAAAATTTCAGAGAAAAAAGTCAAAATTTTCGAGAAAAAAGTCGAAATGTCGAGAAAAAGGTCGAAATGTTGAGAAAAAAGTCAACATTTTCGAGAAAAAAGTTGAAATGTCGAGAAAAACATTTCAAATGTCGAGATTAATGTTGAAGTAAAATCTCGAGAAAAAAGTCGAAATGTCGAGAAAAAAGTCAAAATTTTCGAGAAAAAAGTTGAAATGTCGAGAAAAAAGTAAAAATGTCAAGAAAAAAGTCGAAATGTCAAGAAAAAAGTCGAAATGTTGATAAAAAAGTCAAAATTTCAGAGAAAAAAGTCAAAATTTCAGAGAAAAAAGTCAAAATTTCAGAGAAAAAAGTCAACATTTTCGAGAAAAAAGTTGAAATGTCGAGAAAAACATTTCAAATGTCGAGATTAATGTTGAAGTAAAATCTCGAGAAAAAAGTCGAAATGTCGAGAAAAAAGTCAAAATTTTCGAGAAAAAAGTTGAAATGTCGAGAAAAAAGTTAAAATTTCGAGAAAAAAGTCAAAATTTCGAGAGAAAGTCGAAATGTCGAGGAAATAGTCAGAATTTCGTGAAAAAAGTTGAAATCGCAAGATTAAAAAGGAAAGGAAAAAAAAGAGAAAAAAGGAAAAAAGAAGAAAAAAAAGGGAAAAAAAAGAGAAAAAAAAGGAATAAAAGAAGAAAAAAAACCTGAAAAAGCTCCAGGAGCCACTAGGGCGGCGCTAAAGAGCCGCATGTGGCTCTGGAGCCGCGGGTTGCCGACCCCTGTCGTAGAGGAACGAATGCCGGGTGACGTGGGAGGTGTGGATCGGCCCGCGGACGGCGGTGACCCCTAGGTGACACGTCTGTTTACAACATCTTGAGTTTGCATTTGCTGCGAAGAAAAGGAGTCATATTTTATTCTTTCCCCCCATCAGCACTCGGCTCCTCGCTTCCCTCCATCCTGGCGAATTTTCCATCCTTTCATTTCATCCCTCACTCCCTCTCCCCCACATCCGCCCCTCCTGAGGATTCACGTGAACGGCTTCATGGCAGCAGGATGTCATCTCACACCTCCGACGTTTTCAACCACATGCACGTAGACACACACACACACACACACACACACACACACACACACACACACACACACACACACACACACACACACACACACACACACAAATCCGGATTTTTCTATCCCTGAAAGTCGTCCAGTCCTCCACCTTCTCCGGCTCCTGGAAAAATTTGACACACGGATGCAATCTTTCCAGTTTCATCGCCGGGTTATCCGGGGTCTGCTGTAGCCACAACGCCGACCCGGAGCAACGGGAACATCCCGGAGTACCGGGAACATCCCGGAGTACCGGGAACATCCCGGAGCACCGGGAACATCCCGGAGTACCGGGAACATCCCGGAGTACAGGGAACATCCCGGAGTACAGGGAACATCCCGGAGCGCCGGGAACATCCCGGGAACATCCCGGAGGACAGGAACATCCCGGGAACATCCCGGAGCACCGGGAACATCCCGGAGTACCGGGAACATCCCGGAGCACCGGGAACATCCCGGAGTACCTAGAACATCCCGGAGTACCGGGAACATCCCGGAGCGCCGGGAACAACCCGGAGCGCAGGGAACATCCCGGAGCGCAGGGAACATCCCGGAGCGCAGGGAACATCCCGGAGCGCAGGGAACATCCCGGAGTACCCGGAACATCCCGGAGCGCCGGGAATATCCCGGAGCGCCGGGAACATCCCGGAGCGCAGGGAACATCCCAGAGCGCCGGGAACATCCCGGAGCGCAGGGAACATCCCGGAGGCCCGGGAAAACATCCCGGGAACATCCCGGAGCGCCGGGAACATCCCGGAGCGCCGGGAACATCCCGGAGCGCAGGGAACATCCCGGGAACATCCCGGAGCGCCGGGAACATCCCGGGAACATCCCGGAGCGCCGGGAACATCCCTGAACATCCCGGAGCCCCGGGAACATCCCTGAACATCCCGGAGCGCCGGGAACATCCCGGAGCACGGGGAACATCCCGGAGCGCCGGGAACATCCCGGAGTACCGGGAACATCCCGGAGCGCCGGGAACATCCCGGAGCGCCGGGAACATCCCGGAGCGCAGGGAACATCCCGGAGCGCCGGGAACATCCCGGAGCGCCGGGAACATCCCGGAGCGCAGGGAACATCCCGGGAACATCCCGGAGCGCCGGGAACATCCCTGAACATCCCGGAGCGCCGGGAACATCCCGGAGCACCGGGAACATCCCGGAGTACCGGGAACATCCCGGAGTACCGGGAACATCCCGGAGTACCGGGAACATCCCGGAGCACCGGGAACATCCCGGAGCGCCGGGAACATCCCGGAGCGCAGGGAACATCCCGGAGCGCCGGGAACATCCCGGAGGCCGGGAACATCCCGGAGCGCCGGGAACATCCCGGAGCGCCGGGAACATCCCGGAGCGCCGGGAACATCCCGGAGCGCAGGGAACATCCCGGAGCGCCGGGAACATCCCGGAGCGCAGGGAACATCCCGGAGCGCCGGGAACATCCCGGAGCGCCGGGAACATCCCGGAGCGCAGGGAACATCCCGGAGCGCAGGGAACATCCCGGAGCGCAGGGAACATCCCGGAATACCTGGAACATCCCGGAGCGCCGGGAACATCCCGGAGCGCCGGGAACATCCCGGAGCGCAGGGAACAACCCGGAGCGCAGGGAACATCCCGGAGCGCAGGGAACATCCCGGAGCGCAGGGAACATCCCGGAGCGCAGGGAACATCCCGGAGTACCCGGAACATCCCGGAGCGCCGGGAATATCCCGGAGCGCTGGGAATATCCCGGAGCGCCGGGAATATCCCGGAGCGCCGGGAACATCCCGGAGCGCCGGGAACATCCCGGAGCGCAGGGAACATCCCGGAGCGCAGGGAACATCCCGGGAACATCCCGTAGCGCCGGGAACATCCCGGAGCGCCGGGAACATCCCGGAGCGCCGGGAACATCCCGGAGCGCCGGGAACATCCCGGAGCCCCGGGAACATTTCGGAGTGCAGGGAACATCTCCAGGCTCCGGCCTAGGAGTTGCCGAGCGCGGCCTGCCGTCGTACCGCTAGCGGAAGGAATTTCCCTGCAGGAATTCTCACACACAAACAAACATGCACGGTGTTTGTCGAGAGCCGTCTCTGAGGGAAACCAAATGTACAAACCGTCCGCGTGTTTGTGTGTCCGGGTTCCAGGCTTCAAAGGCCGCTTTCTTCCTGAAGAGCAAACGCTAAATTTGTTCCTCTCAAAGAGCGACTCTCTCTTCCACGGATTCACGCACACAAACATCCCGGCACCACATTCCTCGTCTGCTGCGTCCTCTCTTCCTCTCCTTTGGCCCGTGTTGCCTTTTCAACCGCCATCCTAATAAAGTCTGATTATTGATTTATTTATTTCATCCAATCAGAGATAAAAACTAAAAACTCTCTTTTTCAAAGACGAGCTGCAGTTAAAGGCAACAATCGTAAAAAGCAGCCGCAGCATTAAACTCTTTACACGCACAGACGGCCAACAATCATCTCAAATTACATTTAAGGTAGCAGCTTAATCCTCTGAGTTGCTGTAAACAAGGCTGGCCATGATCCATCACAACATCTGCAGCCAGATGTTGCTTTAAAATATGTTTAAATCCATGAAATGAGACCAGATCCTGAACTTGGAGTAGATTTTAGTCCTAAATGTTTGGGTTGTTGTTCCTCTCCAGGACGTTTTTACTTCAAAGTTTGTGTAAAATTGCTTCACTGAACTCAAACTGAACTTCCTACGTAAGGGAAGTTTTTGGTTTGAAGTGGGAAGCGTTTCCCTCAGAGGAGCAGATTTATCAGCGAGGTTAAACTGAGATTCGTTATCTGACGGTTGAGACGCGTACGGCGCTCTCTTTGAAAGAACCAAACAGTCTCTCATGAACTAAGGAGGCCGTTGGAGCATTAAATTAATAAAAACAAGTACGAAGCTTAATAACTTAAACCAGAACTTCTTAATAATGAAAATGTAAAAACAAAACCTCATTACCTTTACTACTGTTTGTAGCTGGTGCATCTACAGAAGGGGTCTGCAACCCAAAAGGTTGAAAGAGCCGTATTGGACCAAAAACACAAAAAAACAATATGTCTGGAGCCGCAAAAAATGAAGTCTTGTATCAGCCTATCAGCCCGAGAAAAAAGTCAAACTTTTTCGAGAAAAAAGTCAAAATGTTGAGAAAAAAGTAATAATTTCGAGAAAAAAGTCGAAATGTCGAGAAAAAAGTCAAAATGTTGAGAAAAAAGTCGAGATGTCGAGAAAAAAGTTGAAATGTTGAGAAAAAAGTCGAGATGTCAAGAAAAAAGTTGAAATGTTGAGAAAAAAGTCGAAATGTCGAGAAAAAAGTCAAAATTTTTCGAGAAAAAAGTCGAAATGTTAAGAAAAAAGTCATAATTTCGAGAAAAAGTCGAAATTTCGAGAAAAAAGTCAAAATTTCGAGAAAAAAGTCGAAATGTCGAATAAAAAGTCAAAATGTTGAGAAAAAAGTCAAAATGTCGAGAAAAAAGTCATAATTTCGAGAAAAAAGTCGAAATGTTGAGAAAAAAGTCAAAATGTTGAGAAAAAAGTTGAAATGTCGAGATTAATGTTGAAGTACAATTTCGAGGAAAAAGTCGATATGTCGAGATTAAAAAGGAATGGAAAAAGGAAGAAAAAAAAGGAAAAAAAAAAAGAAAAATAGAAAAAAAAGAAGAAAAAAAGGAAAAAAACAATTTCGAGAAAAAATTTGAGATGTCGATAAAAAAGTCAAAATGTTGAGAAAAAAGTCAAAATGTCGAGAAAAAAGTCATAATTTCGAGAAAAAAGTCAAAATTTCGAGAAAAAAGTCGAAATGTCGAGAAAAAAGTCAAAATGTTGAGAAAAAAGTCGAAATGTCGAGAAAAAAGTCAAAATTTCGAGAAAAAAGTCAAAATGTTGAGAAAAAAGTCGAGAAGTCGAAATGTCGAGATAAAAGTTGAAATGTTGAGAAAAAAGTCAAAATTTCGAGAAAAAAGTCAAAATGTCGAGATTAGTGTTGAAGTACAATTTCGAGGAAAAAGTCGATATGTCGAGATTAAAAAGGAATGGAAAAAGGAAGAAAAAAAAGGAAAAAAAAAGAAAAATAGAAAAAAAAAGAAGAAAAAAAGGAAAAAAAAGGTTCAAACATTTTTTTTAAAGCTCCAGGAGCCACTAGGGCGGCGCTAAAGAGCCGCATGCGGCTCTAGAGCCGCGGGTTGCTGATCCCTGATCTACAGGTTATAACAGAGCCCGACCGTTAAACGAGGAGCATGTCGGACAAACGACGTGTCTAAATCCTGTAAAGAGGTTATAAGTCAGAACTTTGACGTCCGTCTGCAGAGCAGGTTAATGGATAAACAGTATTGATGGGTATTTTCTGCCTGTTTGTGTCTTGTAGATAAATGGCTGCAGTTACTTACTGGGTTTATAATTCACGTAATTGATAATACATTGCTTTGTTCTGAAGACACTCCTCATTTGTAACCTCCTCTCTTATTCTGCTGCTGCTTCATAAAAGCGTATTATACCTCCGCTATGTCCTCTCTACTGTCCTTTCTCTCGATCAATAACCCCTCCCTTAACCCTTTTCCACCAAACCGGTTCCAGGGCTGGTTCTGGTTCTGGGCCAGGTCTGAGTTTGGAACCGAGCTTTCTGTTTCCACTGACAAAGAACTGGCTCTGGGCCAGAAAAAACGGTTCCAAGGTAGCACCAACTCTTTGCTGATCTAGAGCAGGGGTCGGCAACCCGCGGCTCTAGAGCCGCATGCGGCTCTTTAGCGCCGCCCTAGTGGCTCCTGGAGCTTTTTCAAAAATGTTTGACCCTTTTTTTTTCCTTTTTTTTCTTCTTTTTTTCTTTTTTTTCCCTTTTTTTTCTCTTTTCTTTCTTCTCTTTTCTCTTTTTTCTTCCATTTTCCTTTTTAATCTCGACATTTTGACTTTTTTCTCGACATTTTGACTTTTTTCTCAACATTTTGACTTTTTTCTCAACATTTTGACTTTTTTCAAAAAATTTTATTTTTTCTCGAAATTGTATTATCCCTTTTTTCCTTTTTTTCTCTTTTTTTCTTCTTTTTTCTCTTTTTTCTTCCTTTTTCCTTTTTAATCTCGACATTTTTACTTTTTTCTCAACATTTTGACTTTTTTCAAAAATTTTTATTTTTTCTCGAAATTGTATTATCCCTTTTTTCCTTTTTTTCTCTTTTTTTCTTCTTTTTTC
>NC_084604.1:35361277-35420911 GCF_033807715.1 Cololabis saira | reverse complement strand
CAGTTAGAGACACTAACGGTTGTAAATAAAAAGGAGGAGCGGGCCAGACAGATGTTCAGATTAACAGACTGTCCACAGTGTAAACGTTGCAGGAGTGTGCAGGCCGGCTCCATTAATGTCCGGAGCAGCTGGCTCATAAAGGCCGGGAGGATACGGGCGGCCGGGGCCGGCAGGCCGGAAGCTTTCCTCTCCCCAGTAGCTTCCTGTTTCCACTGACAGAGGGAAGGAAACCGGCTGACCTTTCAGACTCTCGCTGACCAGCAAACCTCAGCCCTGGCCGAGCTACCGCTGAGATTATCCAACGGTGTCGTGATCTGACGGACTGAGAGACGACGGAGCGGCTGAACCTTCAGACCTGAGCAGTTTGGGTTTACTTTTCAGTCAAAAAGTAATAAAAAAAAAGATGCAGCTACCGCCATCTAGTGTTTAACATGCAAACCAGCATACGAAATCCCTTTTCTTCTCTTTTTATAGCCATATACTCTGTAATTAACAAACATTGGGAGAAAAAGGCCCCACCACTGATACTACAGTTGAGAAACTACATTTTATTCACAAAAACATCACAGCACATCATCTGGTCGCAGGCTGGTGCTTTTAAAGAAGAGCTTTAGTCCACACTTACAGGACTGTCTCAGAAAATTAGGATAATGTGATTTTTTTGTAATGCAATTACAAAAACAAAAATGTCATACATTCTGGATTCATTACAAATCAACTGAAATATTGCAAGCCTTTTATTATTTTAATATTGCTGATCATGGCTTACAGTTTAAGAAAACTCAAATATCCTATCTCAAAAAATTAGAATATTCTGGGAATCTTAATCTTAAACTGTAAGCCATAATCAGCAATATTAAAATAATAAAAGGCTTGCAATATTTCAGTTTTTTTTCTCGAAATTTTGACTTTTTTCTTGAAATTTTGACTTTTTTCTCAACATTTCGACTTTTTTCACGAAATTTTGACTATTTCTTCAACATTTTGACTTTTTTCTTGAAATTTTGACTTTTTTCTCGTCATTTTGACTTTTTTTTCCTCGACATTTCGACTTTTTTCTCAAGATTGTACTTCAACATTAATCCTATCTCAAAAAATTAGAATATTCTGGGAATCTTAATCTTAAACTGTAAGCCATAATCAGCAATATTAAAATAATAAAAGGCTTGCAATATTTCATTTTTTTTTTCTCGAAATTTGACTTTTTTCTTGAAATTTTGACTTTTTCTCAACATTTCGACTTTTTTCTCAAGATTGTATTTCAACATTAATCCTATCTCAAAAAATTTGAATATTCTGGGAATCTTAAACTTTAAGCCATAATCAGCAATATTAAAATAATAAAAGGCTTGCAATATTTCATTTTTTTTCCTCCAAATTTTGACTTTTTTCTTGAAATTTTGACTTTTTCTCAACATTTTGACTTTTTTCTTGAAATTTTGACTTTTTTCTCGTCATTTTGACTTTTTTTCTCGACATTTCGACTTTTTTCTCAAGATTGTACTTCAACATTAATCCTATCTCAAAAAATTAGAATATTCTGGGAATATTAATCTTAAGCTGTAAGCCATAATCAGCAATATTAAAATAATAAAAGGCTTGCAATATTTCAGTTTATTTGTAATGAATCCAGAATGTATGAATTTTTTGTTTTTTTAATTGCATTACAGAAAATAAAGAACTTCATCACAATATTCTAATTTTCTGAGACAGTCCTGTAAATATCAGCTTGTTTTATTTAAAGGAACATGTGCTAACTTCTGGGGAGCGTCGTCTAGCGGAGTCTCATCCTGGTGAGACAACTGCACATCGTTTTACACGATGATGTCACCGGCAGAAACCACGGAGACGGCTCTGAGCGACAGCGGACGAGCTGTCGGAGACGACCGATTCAGTGCAACAGCAGAAGATGAAAGGAGAGATTGACCGACCAAAAGAGCTGACGGACCCAAACTGCTGCTTTAAAAAAGAATAAAAGAAAAGGAGTTTACAGCTGAATGAAGGCAGAGGTGTCTTCAGTATTCACATCATTACTCAGGTAGAAGTATAGATACTAGAGTTTAAAAATACTCCTGTAGAAGTTGAAGTATCAACTCAAGTTTTTTTACTCAAGTAAAAGTAAAAAAGTACTGGTTTCAAAACTACTTAAAGTATAAAATTAAAAGTAATGTAAGGGGGACAAAAGCCATTGAAAATGAATGCATCTTAGTATAATGCAAATACATTAAAGAACCATATATGTGTACTATTGAGCATTAACATGTGTTTCAGAGAGCAGCAGATATGATGACTAGTTGCCTATAAGTATTGTAATGGTGCAAAAAGTCAAACTTCAGAGGCATGTTATCATTTATCCTAACCTTTATTGGAATGTACATCCAAGTTTAGTTGCAGGAATCTGAGGGAACGGATGTAAGAACAAAACTGGACAAGAACATCTGAAACAACCACAACCAAATTCACTCTATCCGGATGGAGCAATTTAACTGGATAGTTTTTATTTAAAGGCCGAAATGAAATAGAGTAACGAGGTTGTTTTTAAAATGTAAGGAGTAAAAAGTACAGATAATTGTGTGAAAATGTAAGGAGTAAAAGTAAAAAGTCGTCTGAAAAATAATTACTCCAGTGAAGTATAGATAACCAAAATTTCTACTTAAGTAAGGTAACAAAGTATTTGTACTTCGTTACTTGACACCTCTGAATGAAGGCGCTGTTGCATGGGAGCAACCCCATACCATGTTGCATTCACCTCCGTGCTTTACATTCCCAAACGTGTCTATTGCAGTCAAACCTCTCCAGATCACGTTCTGTGCACATCTATGATTAAAACTGTAAACATAAAGGTAGAAATGTGAAATCAGTCCTTTAATCGGATTTTATCAAAGCCACGCTATGTAGCAACATCACCACTGGCCACATGAAGACAAAAGTGGTTCTTGTGTCACTGCAACAGATCTGTATGCCCCCGTGTGGTCACAGGTGGTATTACTACAAAGAACAACTCCAAAGCCTCATAGGTTGTCGTTAGTGATGCACCGAAATGAAAATTTGTGGCCGAAACCGAAACTAATAATAAACACATGGCCGAATACCGAACATGGTTCTTCGCAGTTTTTTATTTATTTTGCCAATTTTTTCACCATTGCATAAATCAAATAAATTTGATTTAGGCATGCTTTTAAAAGAAAATAATCTTTTACAAAATTACAAGGTAGAAAACATTTGTTGAACATAAAAAACTGAACATTTTTTAACTTAATATTCCAGCAGACATTATACCAGCAAAGAACAATAACGTCATCTAAACGCACCTGTAATAGATTGATTTATGTTGTTTTGGTTCCACCTGCTGGTGAATGTCAGGTTGGCCAACGATTTATGTTTGTGGTGCAACCGTTACGGAGCTGCCAGTCTATTTCCTTATATTACAACACCGTTATTAATTGTTCGTTTTTTTTCCCACTTATTCCGCCGAACACCGAAAGTGTTTTTTTGCCATTTTCGGCCGAACAATTTCGGTTACCGAACAATCGGTGCATCACTAGTTGTCGTAGTAGCGTACGCCTTAATGGCGATTTTTATCTCATTACGAACCTTCCAAAGTAAGGAAACAAAGGTAAGGATTTTTCAGGATGAAGAGAGGTCTGCAGGCGCAGGATTGATGTTATTAATGAAACCAAAGTAGAGCTTTTTATAAATGCACTGCAGGAGGTATACGTGACAAAATGCTAAGAGAAAGAGTGTGAAGGGGGAGAAAAGCAACAACAACGGAGGTCCTAGAAGCCAAGCGCAGCAGTTCAGGAACCGTAAATGTTGCATCTCTGTATAGATTTCATTTCCCCTTGGCGCATATATATTATTATTTCACACGCAGAGTTCAGTTCGCGACCGCCCCGATGTCCTCGAGTTGAATCCCGTCCTTGCTGTCTCGTCGGCGTCCAGGTTTTGCCGGCTCGGGTTTGTCCACTGCAAACCTTTCCACCTTGGTCTCTTTGAGGATTTGTGCGCTGAGTCGGTCGTAAAACCACTCCAGGTCCTGGGGGTCCTCGGGCCAGGTGAGGTACTCTCTCCTCTGGACGAATGCTCGGACTGCGTTGCACCTCATCAGCTGGTAGTGAGCCACCTGTGGACACATGAAAGCACATTTAAGGGTTGGTTCAAGGTAGGAATGGGCGATATTTTACCGTTCACGATTTACCGTCAAAAAAATTCCCCACGGTAAGAATTTGTATCTCACGGTAAAAACGATAAATTCCCATTGATGATGTTTTTGTGTAAAACTGATTTATGGAAGGAAGGAAGGAAGGAAGGAAGGAAGGAAGGAATGAAGGAAGGAAGGAAGGAAGGAAGGAAGGAAGGAAGGAAGGAAGGAAGGAAGGAAGGAAGGAAGGAAGGAAGGAAGGAAGGAAGGAAGGAAGGAAGGAAGGAAGGAAGGAAGGAAGGAAGGAAGGAAGGAAGGAAGGAAGGAAGGAAGGAAGGAAGGAAGGAAGGAAGGAAGGAAGGAAGGAAGGAAGGAAGGAAGGAAGGAAGGAAGGAAGGAAGGAAGGAAGGAAGGAAGGAAGGAAGGAAGGAAGGGAGAAAAGAAGGAAGGAAGGAAGGGGGAAAAGAAGGAAGGAAGGAAGGAAGGAAGGAAGGAAGGAAGGAAGGAAGGAAGGAAGGAAGGAAGGAAGGAAGGAAGGAAGGAAGGGATAAAAACCAGGAAGGAAGGAAGGAAGGGAGAAAAGAAGGAAGGAAGGAAAGAAAGAAAGAAGGAAGGAAGGGAGAAAGAGGAAGGGAATAAGGAAGGAGAGAGCAGGGAGAAAGAAGGAAGGAAGGAAGGAAGGAAGGAAGGTGTAACTCATTTAATTAGTTTTTAATTAATTCTTTTTTAATCTTTTTTTAATCAATTCAATTTAATTTGTGTAGTTTTAGTAGCATTTAGTATCTTTTAGAGCAGTGTTTTGGCTCCAAAGACTGAATGTGGTGATAGATTTATAGTTAAAAATGTGGAGTTGAATTGGTATTTTTTTAATCGTCATTTTTATCGTTATCGGGATAAATGCCAGGAATTATTGTGATACATTTTTTAGTCCATACCGCCCATCCATAGTTCAAGGCAGTCAGTGCTTCATAAGAGAGAACGTTCCTGGAGCTGAAGGATGTTTCCTCATACACACCTTCCCCACCACCAACATGATCAGGATGTTGGTCAGCTCCTCCAGCATCCGGCCCTGGGCCAGGCTGAACGCCTCCAAGCACCACCCGTCTGCAGAGGGACACAAGCTCGTTAGTATCCTTCACTTGGTGCATTGGTAATTACTTTGTATTGTTCTGTGGTGTTTATCGAACTGGCGGGCAATGGCCCTGTAAAAGCCGGAGGAGGAAGTTAACCCTTGTGCTGTCTTGTGTGCACCCCTGGTCATAATGGTTGTCCCTTCAGCCACCTCTGAGCCGTGAGTTAAGACATGACGGAGCTTCAACATTATTAGTTATAAGAACTGTACTTGGAGACCCTTCTGACAGGTTCTGGGTTGGTCGAAGGCTGTTATCCATCCATCCATCCATCCATCCATCCATCCATCCATCCATCCATCCATCCATCCATCCATCCATCCATCCATCCATCCATCCATCCATCCATCCATTCTTAGCAGAGATGTCCAGACCCCCCCCCCCCCCCCCCCACCCCCAGAAACCTCCTCCAGGGGATTCCAAGACATTCCCAGGCCAACCAAGAGACATAGGCTGCGTCCCAATACTCCCCCTCGCCCTCGTTTTGTTCCCTCCCCCTAACTTTTGCGCGTTCCCGTGAGGGTAGTGGTGTCCCAATTCCTCTTTTCACCTAGGGGGAGGGGGCATAACGAGGGCTAGGGGCTGAGAATAGCCCCTTCAAATCGAGGGTTTTCAGATGCTGACTTGGCGAGCGAGGGGGTATGAAAATGTCCCAGAATGCTTTTGCCGTAGGCTCTGCGTCGATTTGACTCGCCGACCGAAGGCAAACAGGCAGACTCGTCTCAGAGAAATAGAGAGAAATAATCCTGTGACTTGTCAGATTTGTTTTGGATGTTTCTGATATAATAGTCTTCAGAAACCACAAAGTAATCCAGCTGTTATCTGGGTAATTTACACACTTTCAGATAAAGTTGCCGATCATCACGGCAGAATAAAGGGATTTATGGTTCCGCGTTACACCAACGCAGAGCCTACGGCGTAGGTTACGTAATCTACGCCGTAAGGTCTGCGTCGATGTACGCGGCGACGCGCGCCGTACGCCGTACCCTACGCCGTAGGCTCTGCGTCGATTTAACGCGGACCCATAAACTCCGGAGCCGGCAGACAGAAATCTCTAAATTTCGGAGCAAATTTCTTAACAGGCGTAGCTACAACTGTTAGATTTCATCTATTAAACCAACATCTTCCTAAATGATTTATTTCAGCCAGCGTAATTCTCAACAGAGCTGCATCCCGGGAAAGAGTTTCTCTCCCGGGGCTGACGGAGCAGCTTGACCCGGCGGACACGTCTCTTCTCGGGCTGTGAGCTGAGGCTGCTCCCCGGGGGCGGCGGCTCTTCTCATCTCCGAAAACATCGGGTCAAATTTCTTAACAGGCGTTATTTGGATAAACTGAGCCCAAGTTGCGGATCTTAAGGTTACCTTTATACCTGAAAAAATATTAAAACTTAATAAAGTGGCATATTAACAGCGCTACAGCTGAAATTAAAACAGCTTTTGGCTCTCTGCTTCCTGATCAGGTTAGGGATGAAAAGAAGGGCGAGTGAAGAAAAGTAGGGGGAGTATTGAGATTGGGCCATAGTCTCTCCAGCGTGTCCTGGGTCTTCCCCGGGGTTTCCTCCCAGAGGGACATGCCTGGAACACCTCCCTAGGGAGGAGGGACATGCCTGGAACACCTCCCTAGGGAGGAGGGACATGCCTGGAACACCTCCCTAGGGAGGAGGGACATGCCTGGAACACCTCCCTAGGGAGGAGGGACATGCCTGGAACACCTCCCTAGGGAGGAGGGACATGCCTGGAACACCTCCCTAGGGAGGAGGGACATGCCTGGAAAACCTCCCTAGGGAGGAGGGACATGCCTGGAACACCTCCCTAGGGAGGAGGGACATGCCTGGAATACTTCCCTAGGGAGGAGGGACATGCCTGGAACACCTCCCTAGGGAGGCGTCCAGGAGGATCCGGTACAGATGCCCAAGCCACCTCAGCTGACTCCTCTCAATATTAAGGAGCAGCGGCTCGACTCCGAGCTCCTCCCGGGTGACCGAACTCCTCACCCTATCTCTAAGGGAGCGTCCAGCCACCCTGCGGAGGAAACTCATCTCGGCCGCTTGTATCCGCGATCTTGTCCTTTCGGTCACTACCCAAAGTTCATATCCATAGGTGAGGGTAGGGGCGTAGATTGACCGGTAAATGGAGAGCTTCGCCTTCGACTGAGTTCCTTCTTCACCACGACAGCTGAGCTCCTCTAGTCCTCATTTCAGATCTCGTTCTAGTAGCAACATCTGAGATGATGATAGATGGACATTTCCCATTTTTTCAAATTCAAATACTTTATTAATAATCAAAGGTGAATCAATCAGATCCTGCCGATAAAGGGGCAACAAAAACACTCATCAGAAAACCTACTGTACAGGGGCTGTTATTATTCTCACAAAGACTATGGCCTGCAAGGCAGAAACAAGTTACGGCACCTTTAAGGAACTCCTTGGAGACGACGCACAAAGTCTTCCTGCTGCCCCAGATGGCATCTTGGATGTTTGAGAGATGATCCTCGCCGGGGAGGAAGTCTCTGGCCTCAAAACAGCAACGGAAGGCGTTTTCCTCTGAGAACTGCTGGTCCAGCTTCTTCAGTAGAGCTTCCTCCACCCACTTGTAGTCGCTGTTGCTGAAGCACAGGAACACGTCGTGAAGCCAGTTGTTCTCGGCCGGCGCCACCTTCGGTCCCTCGAGAACGCGTCCCAGAACCTTTTTGTAGATGATGAATATTTGGCCTCGGAGGCGGCCGTAAACAACCCCGCTGAGTGCAACGACGACTATCAGGGTGGAGGACAGGACGAAGAGAGCAGATCTGAGAGCTTGAACGGCCTTTTCGTCGTCTTGCTCACAAGGTTCGGCGATCATCGAGTAGTCCAGCAGTGGAAGGCCGTGAACAGCAGCTGGAAACTCACATCTGTACTCCTGGACCGGGTTCAGGAAGGTGACGTTGGTCACGTTCAGCCACGTCAAAAAGCTCTCCAGGGTGCAGTCGCAGTGGAAGCGGTTGTCTGACAGACTGACAGAAGTGAGAGAGCGGAAGGTCGAGGGATCGGGGGAGGCCAGGAAGTTGTTTGACAGGTGGAGGGTTGTCAGGCTGGCCGGGAAGACGTCCGACTGCAGGTAGGTCAGGGCGTTAGACGAAAGGTCGATCTCCGCGATGGAGCTGAGACCCCTGAAAACTCCCCGGGGGAGACTTGAGAGGGAGTTGAGGCTCATGTTTAGGTGTCGCAGATTCCTGAGACGATCGAACAGGTCGAGGCAATCGCCCTGCGCCCAAACGATCTGCAGGGAGCAGCCGTGGAGATCCAGCAACTGCAGGCTGTTATTCTCATTTATTGTGAATTTCTCGTTCAAAGTGCACCACTTGATTAAATTTCCGCCATAAAATAAGAACTGGAGATGCTTGAAATGGGTTAAAATTGTATAAACATCTTCCAAGTTGTCGAGTCTGTTCTCTCTGATATCCAAGTAGATGCTGTTCACGCCCAAGTTGGCGATGCGGCTGAGGTGTTTTAGCTTATTACCGCCCAAGTCGAGAATGTTTAAGCTCGGCAACGAGGCGGGAGAACCCAGGTCTCGCAGAGAGTTCCCCGTTAGGTGCAACGTCTCCAGGTTGGGGAGACCGCTGAACGACTTGTATCCCAGGGCACCGATGTGGTTGTACGACAAATCCAACAGCTTGAGTTGGGTGAGACCGGCAAACGTGTAAGAGTGCACCTCTCCCAGCAGGTTGCACGACAAGTTGAGCATTTTTAGATGCCACTGAAGACCACTGAAGGCGTTTCGACTGATCTGATTTATCTTGTTTTCCGAGATGTCGATAATCACTGCACTTTTCAGAGCGCTGAAGACACGGCTTTTCAAGGAAAACACAGAACTTTGACAGAGTTCGAAAATGATAACCGAACTGTTCTTGAGGCCTTGAAACGTGGTCTCATCGGGGTCTGGTAAGTTGTCATGAGAAAAGCCTCTGGCGAGGCTTTGAGAGAAGATTAAATGGCCGACCGCAGTCCCATCGATTGCTGTGAAGAGCCGTCTTGCTTTTATCATGTTCAACCCGTTGCCGGACAAGTCCAGGGTACCGAAGCTAATCCCTCTGAACGGGTTCCCACAACCCTCCGAGCTGAAATCTGATTTGAAGAACTGGTTGGCGTGCAAGTTCAGGACGGTGAAATATTTCCCCCTGAAACCAACCAGATCATTTTCGCATAGTTCTTCAATGCGGTTGAGTTTGAGACTCAGCTGCGTGAAGTTTGTGAGATCTGAGAAGAACCGAGCGGGCCGGAGCCTCGCCACGTGGTTCCCGGCGAGGTCCAGCTCCTCCAGAGACGACAGCGGCTGCAGATAGTTCTCCTCCAGTATGGAGCTTGTCAAACCACAACGCTCCAGCGACAGGGTTCTCAAACCGACCAGACCTGCAAAGGCCCGCGGCTCCAGCTGGAGGCCTTTGTTAAAAACCAGGATCAACGTGGTCAACTTCCTCTGCATGAGGAAGGAATCGTTCCTGATGACGAGCGCTGACGTCTGAAGTCGGAGGTCCAACTCCTGCAGCTCCTTGAGGTCTCGGAGCGACGTGCTGTTGATCTCTCGGATGTGGTTCATCCCCAGGTACAGGTGGGTGATGTGGGACGGCAGGGCTGGAACCCAGTGAAGCCTCCGTGCGGCGCAGTTGGCGATTTGTCCTCTCAGAGTGCATGATGGGTAGCATCCGACTACCTGCAGGCAGGAAGTCACATTTATACTCGGTTGATAAGGTTTCCTTTCTGATATTAATAAAATATCATTCAATTCTGCTAAGAATCTTGGTGTTACGTTAGACCACCAGCTGACCTTTAAGGAACATGTTGTCTAAATACTAAATGACAGTAGTAGTAGTAGTAGTAGTAGTAGTAATAATAGTAGTAGTAGTAGTGGTAATTGTATTGGTGGTAGTAGTAGTAGTAGTGGTAATTGTATTGGTGGTAGTAGTAGTAGTGGTAGGAGTTGTAGTAGTAGTAGCAGTAGAAGTAGTGGAAGTTGTTGTAGGGGTAGTGGTAGGAGTAGTAGGAGTTGTAGTAGCAGTAGTAGTAGTAGTAGTAGTAGTGGTAGGAGTAGTAGTAGTAGGAATGGTAGGAGTAGTAGCAGTGGTGGTGGTGGTGGTAGTAGTGGTAATTGTAGTAGTAGTGGTAGTAGTAGTAGTAGTAGTAGTGGTGGTGGTGGTGGTAGTAGTAGTAGTGGTAATTGTAGTAGTAGTGGTAGTAGTAGTAGTAGTAGTAGTAGTAGCGGTAGTAGTAGTGGTAGTAGTAGTAGTAGTAGTAGTAGTAGTGGTAGTAGTAGTAGTAGTAGTGGTAGTAGTAGTAGTAGTAGTGGTAGTAGGAGTAGTAGTAGTAGTGGTGGTAGTAGTAGTGGTTGTAATAGTAGTAGTAGTAGCAGGGCCGCCGCAAGGGGTGTGCGAACCGTGCGACCGCACGGGGCCTCGCGCTATGGGCCGGTTTTTTTTTTCTAAAAAAAAAAAAGAAATTTTCAATTTTTTTTTTTTTTTTCGTTTTTTCCCTTATAAATATCAACAGTCACGTTCCATTACAGACCTAAATGTGTACTAGTCTGTGCATATCAATAAATATGTGCAATGATGCGCGTGTCTGTTGTTCAATACAACGTCAGACCAAGCGCAGACACAAGCTGCTCTGATCCAGACGGTGGAGTGTGGAACAAACTGTCACACAATGTCGAGAGAACGAGACAGAATCAGGAAATTTCCATGAGGGGATGAAAAAAGAAAAAAAAATAAAGAAAATGGAAGAGTTTAATGCCTCTCTTACAGGATCAAGTATTTTGCTAATTGGAGAGTTAAAATTGCGCATATAGACACCCGATCCAACCCGAAAAACCAAAAAAACTTTGCGCGAGGGACCCCCCCAGCCATTTCGCACAGGGCCTCGCAAATCTCCCAGGCGGCTCTGAGTAGTAGTAATAGTAGTAGTAGTGGTTGTAATAGTAGTAGTAGTAGCGGTAGTAGTGGTAGGAGTTGTAGTAGTAGCAGTAGTAGTAGTAGTAGTAGTACTTAGTGGTAGTAATAGTAGTAATAGTAGTGGTAGTAATAGTAATAGTAGTAGTAGTAGTAGTAGTAGTAGTGGTAGTAGTAGTAGTAGTACTAGTAATAGTAGTAGTAGTAGTAGTAGTAGTAGTGGTAGTAGTAGTAGTAGTACTAGTAATAGTAGTAGTAGTAGTGGTAGTAGTAGTAGTACTTAGTGGTAGTAATAGTAATAATAGTAGAAGTAGTAATAGTAGTAATAGTAGTAGTAATAGTAATAGTAGTAATAGTAATAGCCAAAGAAACTGCAGTTTCTGCACTTTCACATGCAGATCTGAGTCACAGATGTCCAGATGAACCTGAGGCTTCACTTGAATCCTCTCAATCAGTAGAGGTCGGTGTAACGCACATACCTGCAGGTACCAGCCGGTGCAAACCAGCTGAAAAACGGACGTCCACATGGTCCAGATCAACGAGGGAATCGGTGGAGGACGGGCCAAAAACTGGCAACGCCTAAAAGATATAACACCGATTCAGCTGCAGGAAAGACTGAAACAGCTCAGGCTCTTCGCTCCACAGCTTCAGGACCGTATTGATCCGTGCACACGCCGACACAAGCTTTTCAATAACCCGCGTGTTTACCTGGAGCTAACGCACAAGCAGAAAGGTGTCATGTGGTCGGGGTTATGGCGGCTGCAGCGCCGGCCTCCCGGCTTTTATTAGTGTTTGCGCTTTGTAGATGTTTTAGATTAGAAGTCTGCAAACAAACCCAGATTGTGTTTGTCTTCTTAATTAAAACCAGACCTTTTTTTGTTTTTTTAATATACAAGTTCAATGATTTACTTTTCATGATAGTAAATAAAAGTTTCAACTCACTGGTTTGGGACATGAAAACCAGTTTGCACATGATGGCAACACAAAGGGCCCGATTTACTAAGATCCTAAATAAAGAGTACTAAATTGCGTGTGCACTGAAAAAGTTTGCACGTGCTGTTGTTGTGTGTTTTGCGGGTGATCAACTAAGATTGCGTGCGCAATTGATAACAGGTGCAAACTGCAGTATTTAAATGAGGTGTTGCGCGTCTTACGGTTTGCGAGTGCAAAATGAAATTTGACGAGTTGGAGTTAGAGATATTAGTGGAAGAGGCAAATTGTTGTGCCGTATTCAGCACCCCTGCCGTGGAAAGCACCCCCTCGTATATTCAATGATAAGTAGACCAAGAAAAAAAACAACACACTGACACTTCAATATATTTATATATACACACTCACACAAACACGTACTTAGGAGTTTATATTATATATATTTACAAATATTATGGAAGACAACACAGTAAGCAGGCTATTAATTAATGACATCAATAACCATTTACCCGATTTTTGTTATCTGTGACTGTGATTGTGGGAAAGTATGACTATTGTGGAATCCATGAGCGCATTTAAACATGAATCATTAACACAAAACTGGACGCTAAACAGAACATGAACAGAACACCGAATGAGAATATCATTTTTGTCAGACGAGGGGGTGCTTTTCACGGCAGGGGTGCTGAATACGGCACAACACCGGGGTATGACAACTGCAGAACAAGTATAGGCGCACAATAAGAAACACTTTTTTCTCCATGAAAACACATGATTTATTTATTATCACAAATAAAAAAATGAATGTGCCTCCTGTGGCAACCTTTTGCTGAATAATACTCGATTTAACATTCAAATAAAATATTTCTCCTTTTGCATGTGGAGAATCCTCACCACAAGTTGAGCCATCCCCACCCCAGTCCTCAAATCAGGCACCAACAAGCATCCCTGCGTAATGCTGGGCAGATTAGCACCTTCCTTTCGAACGTATTAAATATACAGACGCAATCACAATCCCCGCAAAAACTTTCAGGCTTGGTAAATCTCATTGCGTGTGGTAAATGAACCTATTTGCATTTTCCCCTCCCAGTATTTAGGGATTTCTGGCGGGTACGCCCCATATTGATTATTCATCAGGGCAAAAGTACTAAATGGACAGCGTGTGCTATTTTGCTCATTTGAGAGGTGCAGTCCTCTTTGCACGCTGTTAGTAGATCAGCTTGCACATTGGTTTGCGGGTGATGTCAAGTTTGCACACGTTTTTACGCACGCAAACCTTTAGTAAATCAGGCCCAAAGTGTTCAGTTCTTTGGTTCTGTCCAGTTCCTATCTGTCTGATTTTTTTATTTTTTTTTTACCATAAAACTCTGTATAATGTAGTGCAGATGAAGATGCTAAAAAACTACATACACCGAGGCTCCTGTTAGGTAGAATATGTGTTGTTTCTCCAAACTTCAACCATCCAATCCACCAAACACCAAAGAGTCGGAGTTGTTTGCCATTTGCAGAGAAGATTTGGCAGATTCTTCCTGGGCTTTCCAGCGCTATAAGATTTGTTACCAAGATCCTTTTTGCAGCAAAGAAATCATCTAATGTCCTTACTTGTACGCTAAGTTTAGATCTTTTCCTCGTTAAGTTGCAGTGGTTGTATAGTGTTGACCTAAATAGCCTATATCTTTTTTTTTTTTAATTCTTTATTTAAGTATGGCAGTACATATCACAAAGTAAAAGCAGTAATATTCTTGTCCGCCATCCAGTTTTTTCATTTTAAGTAAACATATTAAGAGATAAGAAAAGGAAAAAACAAAGAAAAAACAAAAACTACAAAGAACTCTATACCAGGGGTCGGCAACCCGCGGCTCTAGAGCGCCGCCCTGCTGGCTCCTGGAGCTTTTTCAAAAATGTTTGACCTTTTTTTTTCCTTTTTTTCTTTTTTTTCTCTTTTTTTCCTTTTTTTCTTCTTTTTTTCCTTTTTCCTTTCCTTTTTAATTTTGACATTTTGACTTTTTTCACAAAATTCTGACTTTTTTCTCGACATTTCGACTTTTTTCTCAACATTTCGACTTTTTTCTCGAAGTGCAGAATGAAAAAAAAATATCCTGTCTCCTTGACAGGTCAAGGTTGTCTTAAAGTTAAGAAAAAAGTCAAGAACAAATTTGAGAACTTTTATTTCAAGAATACCATTTATTCTTAAGGTTTTTCTTAAGAAGAAACTTAAAAAGCAAGTTGAGAAAATACTTAAGAACTTTTTTGGAGAATATGACTTCTTCTCTTTTTTCTTCTTAAGACTGAATTTAAGAAAAAAATGATGCTTAAGAACATTTTTTTTCTTAATGTTTTGTGAATCCGGCCCCAGGTTCTTCCAACTGAGATCATTGCTCCATTAATCTATTGCTTCTGTCTGAGTTAGTGCTCTGAAACCAAAGGTGTATGAAAACACACACATTTGGAGGAACAGATGCTGGACCTGCTGGTGTTTTTGCTCAGTGCTCTCTGATCCTGGACATTAGAAACAGGCTGCTGTAAAAAGAGAGTCCTCACCTGACCTGCAGATCTGAGCAGATTCTCCTCCGGAGTTTGGTTTGCTGTTTGGGATCCAGCTCGTGTCCCTGCAGAGGATCAATAAATCAGCACGGCTGAACCTTGTCGACTCCCTGGATGGTTTGTTGGTTTGTTGACTTCACATTCATGTCGCAATTTCCGAAGTGACCAAATATCCCTTTCCTCTTTCAGTTTCACGACAAGTATCCTGTTGCTGAAGTTGGCATCTGCACGTTTTCACATCTCTGTCTCTGCTGCTGCTAGGGAATCCAAAGAGTGCCTAAACTAAACTGTAGCTTATTCTATTTGTCTCATCACCTTTTAGTCTCTCTCGGTGCAAAATAACAGTAATTCCCCCCTTTTCTTTTTTTTCCACAATCTTCCCTACAAAGTACTGCTTCTTACCTGTATGTCATTCAATGTTATATGAGTTAAAAAAAGGTCTCCAATGTAAACAAGTGTAATGCTTTCTTGGAATAATGCCTTTTAGTTGACTTTGTATCAGCGAATCTGTACTGTCATGAAACTGTACCTGATCCTATGCAATTCTTCTAATAAATTCTTCAATCAATCAATCAATTAGTGAAGAAATGTCGCCCTCTGCCGGCCATTCATTGTCACTGCAGCCCCCATGCCAATCTGTATTTATACACAAATAGAAAAGTGTTTATTATTATTATTATTATTATGATTATTATTATTATTATTAGTTTCATTGTTAATCATAATAATAATAATAATAATTTATTTAAGGCATCTTTCAGGGCATTCAAGGGTCACTTTTACAGTGCCCACAACATCGACTAAAAAGGACAACAATATAAATGCAATAAAATCAGAAATCACCAGTAGCCTAGAGGGGGAGAAATTAAAGTGAAATTAAAGTTTTAGATGTTGCTTTACAGATGTACAATGGTACTACTGGGCCGCTCAGCTACGCAGCATTATGTGTTATTTCGTCACACAATCTCCTCCAGCCTGGGTCTATGTTGAACAGGCGTCAATACCCAAGTTACCATAAAGCATGTATTTGTATTCAGCAGATTTTAAAACCCTAAAAAAAAAAAACACAAACCCCTTCCTTAGAAATTCTATTAATGTACGGTTTAAATCTCACAGGCATATTGGTGATACACCCTCCATCTCACAATTTTCACCGATTTGGGTTAATGCGCAGTTCACTCCTGGCAGAGCAGACAGTGGGTTCCAGGTCTGGGTCAACAGATTGGTGCAAAAAATTGGAGACCTATATGATGAGGGAACTTTACTAACATTTAACGAACTGTGTCTGAAATATTCAATTCCAGGAAAACACTTTTTTAAATATTTACAACTGAAGCACTTCATCTCATCGAAACATCATCAAGCCTCACATGAGCCGCCGCTGTCCTGCCTGGAGAGTGCGGTGTTAAAACATATGCATGGGAAACAGCACATTTCCATAATGTGTACAGCACTTGTCTCACATGACAAGGAATCTATGATGGGAGGAGGACGTGGAGTTTAGACATTAAGGAGGATATAGAAGAAGCTGAGTGGATGACAGATTGTTTAAGAGCTCAAACACAAACTATCAATACTCGAATGAAACTACTGCAGCACAAATGGCTGATGACATACATAACCCCTGAAAAACTCAATAAATGGTCCCCTGACATTCCAGATACATGAGTGAAATGTTTTGTTTTGTTGTTGTTTTCTTAAACTTCTCATGAAGTGTTGTTTCTTTTTTTTTTACACGTACAAAAATAAAAATAAATCAAATCAAATCAAAATAAAACTAAATGTTACTACTTGAACTAAATTTTTTTACCTGAACTAAATGTTTATTTGATTATATTAAAATGGTGTTCGCTTCTGTTTTTTTTGTTTTGTTTTATTAGCCCGTTTATTTCGTTTGCATCGTCAGACCATTTAAAAAGTCACGATTCAAGGTGATTAAATATGTTTATGTCGTACGACGGAGTATTAGGGCCAAACTAAGACAAAAAAAATTGGAAATTACGAGAATAAAGTCGTAAACTTACGAAAATAAAGTCATAATGTTGCGAGAATAAAGTCGTAATAGAATAAAGTCGTAATATGAGAATAAAGTCGTAATATGAGAATAAAGTCGTAATATTACGAGAATAAATTTGTAAAATTACGAGAATAAAGTCGTAAAATTACGGGAATAAAGTCGTAAAATTACGAGAATAAAGTCGTAAAATTACGAGAATAAAGTCGTAACATTACGAGAATAAAGTTGTAACATTACGAGAATAAAGTCGTAATATTACGAGAATAAAGTCGTAACATTATGAGAATAAAGTCGTAATATGAGAATAAAGTCGTAATATTACGAGAATAAAGTCGTAACATTATGAGAAGTCGTAATATTACGAGAATAAAGTCGTAAAATTACAAAAATAAAGTCATAATGTTGTGAGAATAAAGTCGTAATAGAATAAAGTCGTAATATTATGAGAATAAAGTCGTAACATTACGAGAATAAAGTCGTAACTTTACAAGAAGTCGTAACATTACGAGAATAAAGTCGTAACATTACGAGAATAAAGTCGTAATATGAGAATAAAGTCGTAATATTACGAGAAAAAAGTGGTAATTTATGAGAATAAAGTCGCAATATTATGAGAATATAATTTATGAGAACTCTAACAGGAAGAGCATCTTCTCCCTGTGTTAAAATGAGGAATATTGAGCTTGAGCATTTTGTGAAGTTATATTTATATAGCCTATTTATAATATATTTAATATTACGACTTTATTCTCAAAATATTACGACTTTATTATCATATTATCATGACTTTATTCTCGTAATTTCCTTCTTTTTTTTGTCTTAGTTTGGCCCTAATACTCCATCGTAATGTCTCCATCTTCTGGTCAAAAAAACAAATAAAAACACTCGTCCGTCGACATTTTCCTCCGTCTCCATCGGCCCGCCTCTTCCTGCTCCCTTTTCGCGGGAGTTTGGGGGTGGGCGGGGCTAGGTGACGATGCTCGCCTCTCATTGGCCAGCTCCACATTTACCCGCCAGACCCCGGAGCCCTCAACCAATCAGCGGACACGCTTTTCTGCACCCGGCACGTAGTGGCGCGAAAACCCTTCAGTAGTGGCGAGACGACAGAGGAGCAAAGACCGAAAACTGAGCGGATTCTCGGGATTTTAAGCAAAATCGAGAACTTTTCTCACACAATGGCGACCGAAGTGGTAGATGACCAGGAGATGAGGGATGCCCTCAAGGAGTATCTGGATTTCCTGGACGACGATGTGAGTTTTATGCAGTTAGTTTAGAGATTAAATGAGAAACCACGTGGTTACGACACAATAACTTGTCTTTAATAGCGTCAATTTATTAATTTTAATAAAATATTTAATTTGTATTTGTGTGTGATATTCCAGCAACGACAGGGGATCTATCAGAGCAAAGTCCGGGACATGATCAGCGAGAACAAAGCGAGACTGATCGTGAACATCAACGACCTGAGGAGACGAAACGCGGATCGAGCCTCAAAGTAAGAGACATGGGCCGTAAATGTCTGGTTTTACTGGATTTAATTAACAAGAAACCTCCCAGTACGGATTCAGGGTGGGTTTAGAGGAAGTTAAATGCACTGTGTTATTAAAAGTGAGGTTGTTTTGAAGGCGTTGATCCTCCTGTTATGGCGCGCTGCCTCCGCCAGGGGGCGTTGTTGCACTTCCAGGTCTGTGTTTTTGGGCTGTTAAAAGTTATAAAGAGGCCGCATTTGGTTGTTTTTATCTGCAGTTCTTGTTTTTGCCTCTAACCCAGCTCAGGATACCTTTTTTAATCCAACTATACCTTAACTTTAATCCCAGGAGCTGGTCTGAATCTCAGTTTGTGGTGAAAGTGTGCACCTCTTCTGGATAAGTGTGTGTGTAATATATTTATTTATTCCGATCATGGAAATATGCAAACATAAAAAAAAACAATTAAATAACAACATATTTATTTTGATTTAATTTTTGTTGTTTGCTGTATATTATTTATATAATTACTCCTCCTCATGTTAATCATTTATGTTAAGCTTTACCATTTTTCATATCAATGACACTGACTATTTACTACTGGCCATGTGGTTAATGTGAGGTCCATGAGTGGATGGGAGGGAGTTTAGTAAGGGGATAATAGGGTAAGGGTTTGATGTAAAAAAAAAAATAAGAAAAAAAAATGGATACTGATTGTTTTATTGTCACTGTACATTGTTGCCTGGATTCAATAAAATATGTAAAAAAAAAATAACACAATCATCAACTAAAGCATATTCCATAACCAGAAAGGAGCAGGAAGAAGAAAATCTTATTATATCTGCCCCTCGCTCAAAACCAAATTGAACAATAATAACAGATGGTTTGCACAATTACAATAACTCAGTTAACATCACAAAAAAAGGAAAACAAAAAAAATCAAAGATAGGTTGTCTGTCTCCATACGTATATATTGTAAATCTCAACTATTTCATCGATACATTGCTATTTTTTTCTCTTAAAATTTTTTTTTAAACTGAAATATGTTTATACAGCCCTTTAAATCATCATGTAATGAATTCCATAACAGAAACGCTCATCTGCTTTAACGTTGTTCGGGCAAATAGATGTCTAAATGTAAATTTTCTTCAACTATCTTCATTATTTGAACTGAATATGATGACTGAGACATATATATATATATATGTGTGTGTGTGTGTGTGTATGTGTGTGTGTATATATATATATATATATATATATATATATATATATATATATATATATATATATATATATACAGTATATATATATATATATGAGTGATGGGATCATACCTGGTGTGGACAGCTTTATGTGCAGGTGTAAATGAAAGGAGCAGGGTTATAATAGTTTTGAATTTTTCATTTTAGTTTTATTTCGTTTAGACTTTTTCTCCTTCAATTCAGTTAGTTTTAATTCGTTTTTAGTGTGGGTTTGCTAGTTTTTATTAGTTTTTATATTTTCAAAAATGCTTTGTTTTAGTTTAGTTTTTATTAGTTTTAGTTTTGACATCACGGACCGTGAGGCGTTCAGGTGCCGTAGCTGCCAGTTGGAGATAAACGGCCAGAGCGGAATAAATTGATCATACCAAGAGGTTTATATTGACAGGGACGAAAACGGAGGAAATTATATCTATAATTTCAGTTTGTTTTAGTTAGTTTTCTAAACACGCAATATAGTTTCAGTTAGTTATCGTTTTTGTCTTTTAATTTTCGTTTTTATTTAGTTCAGTTAACAAAATTGTTTTTTCAATTTTAGTTTTTGTTATTTCGTTCGTTTTCGTGAACGATAATAACTCTGGAAAGGAGGATGCATTTTATCGCCCATTTATATCCAGACACTTGTCACATGACCCCTTTTTTAAAGGATTTTGTGACAGGAAGAGGAGATAAGGGGTGTGTGCATCTGATCACTTCAGAAACACCGTCTCATCCTCGTGGCGTTCAGGATGGAAGGACTTAAAACTGTAGAAAGTGGAAATACAGTCCGTTTACTTCATATTATCATTATGGGATGTGTTTTAATCAGAGGTGTTAGTAACGAGTTACATTTACTCCGTTACATTTACTTGAGTAAGTTTTGGGAAATGTTGTACTTTTAGGAGTAGTTTTGAATCACTATACTTTTTACTTTTACTTGAGTAGATTTGTGAAGAAGAAACTGTTCCTCTTACTCCGCTACATTAGGCTACGTTGAGCTGTTACTTTTCTTTTATCCCTTTTATCCACGTACGCGTCAATCTCATGACATCACTGGGTGATTCTTTGGGAAAAATGTTTGTTTTTGCATGTTTTGTCACATTTACACAGACTCAAACACACACAGAGTTTCTATGAGTTCATGTTTGTTCTAGTTCTGCCTGGTTAAAAAAGAAAAGTACAAAGGCTTGAAATTTTGTGCTACTTGTGCTTAATTTATTTTTTTATTTTATTTAAAGTACTTGAATTATTAAGATTTTTTTTTTTTTTTTGGGTGAGCCGTTAACAATTTTTTTTAATTATTTTTTTTATTAACATACAGTGCAAACGATGACAAAAGACAGCATCAGTGTGTGTGTGTGTGTGCCGTGTTTGAGTGTAAATAAGGTGATGAGAATAGATACATAAATTGAGAATATTAATTCGAGAGTGAACAAATAAATAATTATCATATAGAGTGGTGTAGCATGATGTCATATAAATATAGCATAATAAATATAGTAATATCCTAATATAACATAATTTGTATAAAATATTATAACATATAACCAAATTATATCACCATACTATTATATATAATAATATAATAATACTATAGTTTAACATCCCATGAGATTTCATAACTTAATATAATAATATGAAACAATATATCATGATAATGCCAGGAATAATTATTAGTTAGAATTGGTAATTTACGTATTGCAATGATTAAGATTATTTTTTATAAATTTTAATTTATTCTATTGATTTAATTTTCCTGAAGATGATTATTTTGTACTTTTGTCTGTTTGAATGGTTGTGTTAAATAAATAAATCAGACGTTACTCAACAGTTACTCAGTACTTGAGTAGTTTTTTCACCAAGTACTTTTTTACTTTTACTCAAGTAATTATTTGGATGACTACTTTTTACTTCTACTTGAGTCATATTATTCTGAAGTAACAGTACTTTTACTTGAGTACAATGTTTGGCTCCTCTACCAGCTCTGGTTTTAAACTGAGGGCTGAACAATGGCTTGACGTTGAGCAGTAGTAAAGTAGTAAAGCGTGTGTCTCTGCTCCCTCAGGCTCATGAGCAACGCCTTCGAGGAGCTGCTGGCGTTCCAGCGCGCCCTGAGGGACATGGTGGCGTCGGTGGACGGAACCTACGCCAAGCAGTACGAGGAGTTCTTCGTGGGGCTGGAGGGAAGCTTCGGCGCCAAGCACGTGTCCCCGCGCACGCTGACGGCGCGGCTGCTGGGCAGCATGGTCTGCGTGGAAGGAATCGTCACCAAGTGTGAGTTCATCTTCACTGTGAGCTGCGCTGGGAAAGTTAAAACAGTCGTCGTGATTTCTTCTTCCTCTCTGCGTCTCTTCAGGTTCTCTGGTGCGACCCAAAGTCGTCCGCAGCGTCCACTACTGTCCGGCCACCAAGAAGGTGATGGAGAGGAAATACACGGACATGACGTCCCTGGACGCCTTCCCCTCCAGCGCCATCTACCCCACCAAGGTAACGTCACGGACTGCAGTTGTACAGCACGTTACAACCAGTACTCGAGTTTTAAAAACAAATCAGGGGGGATGGTGGATTTTATCATATGGGGACAGATAATTTGTGCTGATTACAAATAATATAATATATTACAAATAATAGCAGTGACCAAAACACCTGCAGAAATACTGCAGGAATGACATAGCAGCAGTTAAATACAGCCTTCTGTAAGCTTTAAATATCCACTGGACTTACATCAAATACATCAAAACACAACAATAAAAAACACTTTTCTGAACTTATCAATATGACTCTGACCTTCACAGGATAAGTAACATGGATCACTGCAAAAACTCAAAATCTTAACAAGAATATTTGTCTTATTTCTAGTTAAAATGTCTCATTTTAGTAAAAACATCTCATTACACTTAAAACAAGACTCATCACTGGAAAAAACAACAATTTTCACCTGTTTCAAGTTAGTGGAGCGGCTAAGAGTGGATTTTAGGCAGAATCGTGCATTTGGTGATACAAGCATGAAAATTGGCATGAGCAGTCTCCATGGGTCACTTGACAAGAAAATTGGTCGGGCCACTTGAAATTTCAAGTTGGCGGCCATTTTTCAAGATGGCCGCCACCTTGGTCGATCAATTAAGTGATGTAATTGTTTGGTTGGTGATATAGGCATGAAAATTGGCATGAGCAGTCTCCATGGGTCACTTGACCAGAAACTGCTCACAGCCCCTTGAAATTTCAAGATGGCAGCCATTCTTTGAGATTGCCACCTGGATTTTTAAATAATATATTTTCCCATGTTAATTTGAGCTCCTAAAAAGGCCAAGAGTGGATTTTTACTCTATTTTGTCTAACTCCTCACCCTTGACCTGTCCGATGTGGTAAAACCTGCCAGGAGTTGCCTCCTAACGGCATAGCTCTCAGGGTTTTTTTTGGGGGTTTTTTTTTTGTTTTTTTTTGCCTAAATGAACAGATAGTAACGTTGTCAAATAAATACTAAGGAATGGAGAAACAAAAAGGAAGATTATTAAAATGGCCAGCTTTGGTGCTGAATGGATAGCGCTCCAAAAAATAATTGAACAATTATTTACTGAATGGCAATATGGGCAGATCTAGAGGCAACAGCAGCTCTGACTGACATAGCCGTGGAACCATGATAAACTGAAAATATCCCTCACAAATAAAAGGTAGAGGTGCTGACATTACAAAGTATCTCCTCAACTAAAAAAATTCTGTCACTGGTAATTAGCCAGTGGAAAAAAATACTAAAGAACTAAACTAAAAATGTGATTAACTGGTAAAACTGAAGACAAACTGATGTGGCCATGGGGAGCCGAGCCATAGGTCTACACCTGAAAACACAGGTGCCAAGGGGGAGTAACCCTGGCAAAAAGAATATGCAGATAGGATCTAGCAGGGGCAACTACACAGACATGTACAAGTGAGTCCATATCTGAAGCACTTACACCTTCCAGTACATGCCTTGGTGCACCCGCATTTGGTCAACTCCCAACAACTCTCTGCAATAGGTGGAAAAGGAGTCCAAAAGATTTTCCATTCCTCATCTTGTTTTGTCCATCCCCAGTCAGATGGGCTTGGCATTTGTGGTTGTCGCTTTAATGCCTGTCCCCACACGTATCCAGCCTCATAAGATGCACGTTTGGCATGCTCTTTGAGTGCTGCTTGAGTTGGTGGGATCAGGTCATATGGTCTTTGCTTTCTTGCAAAGAGATCAAGCCTCGCCTCATTCACAGTTGTGACATCGTTGGATCTGTCATACATTAGCACAACAAATCTCTCCAAAGCTTGAAGGTCGCTGTCATCCACTGCAGAGGGGCATTCACTGAGTTTTCCAAATGTGTTTGAGACCTCATCACACACGTCCCATGTTTTCCAGGCAGACTTCTTTGATTTTCCATGGAAGGCTGACACAACATCACAACCACTGAAGGCATGGAAGAAGAGGATACCACGTGTTACCACGTACCAGGATAGGATAGGATAGGACAGGATAGGATACCACGTACCAGTCCGATCGTTCATCCAATGCCATTTAAATCCTGTGCGATCTGTACACCATCCGGTTAACTAAATCCCTGTTAATCTTGGCTCGGCTCTCCCGCGCTGGCACAACCTGTCAATTCAGGTGCGGCTATCTAATTGGTTTGGGGAAAATTAGATAACATTTGGGATACTAACTTTCAATTAGCTGACATTGAACCCCACTCTGAGTTTAACAGCAGTGATATATCACCAGTGTGCCCTGGTAGTGCAGATATTCACTCTAGTCTAATTTACCCGTAATCACCAAATCAACACAAGTGTACTTTTATGCCTCAGTGTTAGAGGTTTTTTTCATGGCAAAAATTGTTTTGGCATCATCCAAAGTTAAAAAAATAATGACTCTGAGTCCTCTTTACTGAAAAAAAAATGTATATGGGAAAATTGATCTTTTGAGGATCCAGTGGCGGCTCACGGCAGTTTCCATGCTTGTATTAGCCTAAATCAGTGCTTCTCAATCCTGGTCCTCGTGGGCCCCTTTCCTGCATGTTTTAGATGTTTCCCTGCACCAACACACCTTATTCTAATTAAAGGTCCTCATTAGCTTGTCACCAAGGTCTGCACAGCTCTGTTGATGACACAGGTACTTTTATCACGGTGTGCTGAAGCAGGGTAGCATCTAAAACATGCAGGACAGGGGCCCACGAGGACCAGGATTGAGAAACACTGGCCTAAATGCTCCAATAAGGTGGCGGCCATCTTGAAATCCCAATTGGCTGTGAGCAGTTTCTTGTCAGGGGAACAATGAGACCGCTCATGCCAATTCTCATGCCTATATCACCAACCAAACAATTACATCACTTAATTGATGGACCAAGGTGGCGGCCATCTTGAAACATGGCCGCCAACTTGAAATTTTAAGTGGCCCGACCAATTTTCTTGTCAAGTGACCCATGGAGACTGCTCATGCCAATTTTCATGCCTATATCACCAACCAAACAATTACATCACTTAATTGATCGACCAAGGTGGCGGCCATCTTGAAAAATGGCCGCCACTTGAAATTTCAAGTGGCCCGACCAATTTTCTTGTCAAGTGACCCATGGAGACTGCTCATGCCAATTTTCATGCTTGTATCACCAAATGCACGATTATGTGACTTATCTGCTCCGCTAAGTAGATTTTCACTTGAAATAAGTAGAAAAATCTGCCAGTGGAACAAGATTTTTTTTGCTTGTAATGAGAAGATAAATCTTGTCCCACTGGCAGATTTTTCTACTTATTTCAAGTGAAAATTTACTTGAAACAGGTAAAAATTGTCAAATAAGTTATTTTTCTGGTGTTATTTTTCTGGTGATGACTCTAAATGTTGAAATAGCAGTAAAACCACATTCATTGATGAAATGACATAAGGGATGGAAAGGGGGGATGGCAGTTTGCAGGGGGGATGATTTTGACCGTTTTTATTTCAGGGGGGGATGCCATCCCCCTCATCCCCCTCAACTCCAGTACTGGTTACAACGGCCTTTCGAGGTGCTGAAGGGCTTTACAGCAAGTAATGGATAAAAAGGAGGATAAAATAAAACAATGTAAACTTGTAGTCAAGACTAATTCAAGACCGAGAATAACCAGCTCCAACACCCCCCTCCACCTCAGAAAAGTACTGAATAGTAAATGTTACTGATTTAAATTGGACTGAATTTGTAGATGAAACCTTAATTTTAAATATTAAAGATACAATTATCAACTTGAAATTACATTATTTACCATTATAGTAATCAGATTACACCGTATATCAGCATCACTGAAATGGACCTGATGCTTAATCAATCACAACGATGTGCAAATATTATTTATATATTTATTCAAACAAGGCCTTTATAAACACAAAACTGTAATTAAATACAGACACATGCAGATGCACCAAAACATTAAATCAGATGCAAAATACAAATAGTTTACAAAACTGTACATTAACAAGAGGAAGAACTGCTGATACCAGATTCTGTCACCTTGGTGCAACGAACTCTCAATTATCCAATTACGAGACCTGTAAGATCCAGAGACCTGAGACCGAGTCGAGACCAAGACCACATAAAAGTGGTCTGGAGACTAAGACCAGTCTGGAAAACTTACTAGTTTAGTGCGAGGTCGTGAAGAGCTTTAAAAACTGACATCAGAAGTTTAAAAAGAGTTCTATAAAGGACGAGAATCCGATGAAGGGAGTTGAGGACGTGAGTGACGTCTGTTGGAAGGAAGGAAGGGAGAAAAGAATCAGTCGTCTGACCGTCCTGTCCCCCCCTCCTCCAGGACGAGGAGAACAACCCCCTGGAGACGGAGTTCGGCCTGTCGGTCTACAAGGACCACCAGACCATCACGGTGCAGGAGATGCCGGAGAAAGCCCCGGCCGGCCAGCTGCCCCGATCGCTGGACATTATCCTGGACAACGACCTGGTGGACCTGATCAAGCCGGGGGACCGGGTGCAGGTGGTGGGGACGTACCGCTGCCTGCCCGGGAAGAAGGGAGGCTTCACCTCCGGGACCTTCAGGTGAGACACGGCTGCATTCATCCATCCATTCATTTGTCCAGTAGGGCTGCAACAACGAATCGATAAAAATCGATTAATGAAAGCGTTGGCAACGAATTCCATTATCGATTCGTTGTGTCGCGCGATTATTACGTCACTCACTAAAGCCTGATTTATGGTTCCGCGTTAAATCGACGCGTACCCTACGCCGTAGGCTCTGCGTTGGTGTAACGCGGAACCATAAGTCGTGGAACTGAAGTTGAGGTATTTCGCCCGGACTACACTTAATGCGGCACAACGCGCTGACGCCGCACACGTAAAAAGAAGAAAAAGGCGGCAGATATGTTTGGTTTTAGTAACATGCTCAGGCAGTCTGCAATGGCTCAGACGGGAGACACATGTAGCTCAGTGCTTAACTTTTATTTTCAATCCACGCTATATTCTTCTGGTCCGTTCTCCTATATGTTCCCCCTCTAACCCGGTACATACATAGGTTCCTCTAAACATCTGTTCCTGCTACAGTTTTAACTAAAAGAAAAGGCAGAAAATGTCAGAAAAATAAAAACGTAATAAAGCTAACTGGGTAGTTTTCAATTTTAGCTCCGTAGTCATTCATGGATAAAACAAGCAGCACTGGTGTCTAATGTGCTCCAATACAGCAGGAATCATACTTTTATTTTGAACACTGCCAAAACTCAATCTCATAAAGACTTTAACTTAAAACTTAACTAGAACTTAAAATGTGCTTGACACAAATCGAAGTTCAATTGAAACACGTGGGAAAAACACCAAACCTTTTAAGTGATGTGTGTTATCAGGTGTAATGGCATTTTTAGGTTAGAAATAAGAACATTTCTTAGTAAAATCCTTAGTTTTTTGAGTGAAGGCAGTGAGAGAACAAATTGTAATGTTAAAAAAAATCCTGTTTCTGATTTGTATTTTTCTTTATTTTTTATAATTTATTTATTGTACTGACAGCTCAGGTCCCTTTTAAACAAAGTATACCTCTTTTGTGCACTTTATTTTTATATATTTGGCAGATGTAAAGCATACATGTGTATGTTTTCTGTGTTAGTCCATTTAGTTTTTTTTTTTTTAATCAATACTTTAAAAGCTCAGGGATGTTCAAGGAGCAACCTGTTTGTGAACTTTCTGAAGATTATCTGCACTGTCAATTTGCACCGTCAGTTCTGTTTTCGAATGGTTGGAATTTAATGCTTTTTTTTTGTGTTGTGTTTTTTTTTTTTTTTTTTTTTTTTTTTTTTATCCGATTTAATCGAAAAAATAATCGACAGATTAATCGATTATTAAAATAATCGTTAGTTGCAGCCCTACATCCGTCCATCCTCACCTCCCGTCTCCCCTCAGGACCATCATGATTGCGTGTCACGTCAAGCAGATGAACAAGGAGGTTTCTCCCACTCTCTCCACCAACGACGCCGCCAAGATCAGGAACTTCAGCCAGACGCGCTCCGTCGTAAGTCCCGCCGCTTCCAGAGACGCTGGTGTCGGTTCTGACGGCGAGACGCCTCACCCTCTCACCCTCACCCCCTCCTCCTCTCCTCCTCTCCTCCTCCTCTCCTCCTGCAGAACGTGTTCGACCAGCTGGCCCGCTCCCTGGCCCCGAGCATCCACGGACACGACTACATCAAGAAGGCCATCCTGTGCATGCTGCTGGGGGGGGTGGAGAAGGTGCTGGAGAACGGATCCCGCATCCGCGGGGACATCAACATCCTGCTCATCGGTACGTAGACACATCAACATCCTGCTCATCGGTACGTAGACACATCAACATCCTGCTCATCGGTACGTAGACAGCCCGGTTCTCATCCCTGAGATACCATCCCAATCAGCAGATCAAACCTTATTTATACAGAACTGTCTCAGAAAATTAGAATATTGTGATAAAGTTCTTTATTTTCTGTAATGCAATTTATAAAAAAAAAAAAAAAAAACTGTCATACATTCTGGATTAATTACAAATCAACTGAAATATTGCAAGCCTTTTATTATTTTAATATTGCTGATTATGGTTTACAGTTTAAGATTAAGATTCCCAGAATATTCTAATTTTTTAAGATAGGATATTTGAGTTTTCTTAAGCTGTAAGCCATGATCAGCAATATTAAAATAATAAAAGGCTTGCAATATTTCAGTTGATTTGTAATGAATCCAGAATGGATGACATTTTTGCATTACAGAAAATAAAGGACTTTATCACAATATACTAATTTTCTGAGACAGTCCTGTATAGTGTTTTTCATGCATAAAAATGCAGCACAAAGTGCTTTACATAAAACAATAACCAAACATAAACCTTATTAAGAGTCGGCTCCCCATGAGGAAAACAAAGGAGCCAAAAGAAAGCAGGATAAGATACACACTAAAGTAAGAAACTAAGAGTTTAAAAGTATAACATAAAATCCTAAGAGTAGGTCTAAAAAGCAAGATTGAATTTGAAATTCTAATTGAATTGAAATTTTATTTCGAACATGAAACAGTTATGTAAATTGTCTATATTCATTACTTTATATACTTTCTTGGGGTTAAATTAGCATAAAATGATAAGAAAAAAACAAATTCTCAGAAATAAAAAGACAGAAAATGGAAAAAAAATTAACCCGTAATGTGGTTAAAAAACAATAAAACCGATTTCATCCGTCTCTGTTTCCTCCCTGGATCTGTTTGGTAATTCTGACCCACATGATGTTTCTGTTTCAGTTCTATCAGCATTCTGGGAGCTGATTGGTCCTTACAGCATCATTAGCTGCAATACTTGCTGTTTAATCTCAATATAATACTAGTAGTAATATTTTGCAGAACTACAGTCATATAATTCATGCAACAGCTCAAAAATCAGTTTTAATAACACTAACCCAAATCAATATCGGAATCGAACCAAATCTTCTGAATCGGAATCAAATCGATTCTTGACATTTGAATTGATCCCCAGCCCTGGTTTTTAGTAAAGATTTAAAAGCAGTGGGGGATTTAGCCGACCTGATCTCAGCAGGTAAATAGTTCCAAAGTTTGGACTGCAAAAGCTCCATCACCTTTTGTTCACAAGCCGGGCCCTGAATGATCAGAAAGCCAATACTTGCTGATCTGAGGGAGCCCTGGCAGGTAGGGGGTTAAAAGTTCTTTAACCCTTGTACTGTCTTTGGGTCAAAATTACCTAATTATCCTGTTCCTTCTTTTCTCCTCCCTTCCTTCCTTCCTCTCTTTTCTTCCTTCCTTCCTTCCTTCTTTTCTTCTCTTCCTCCTTCCTTGACCCAAAGACAGCACAAGGGTCAAAATAACTAGGGGCTTGGTTATTTAGGGCCTTGAAAGTCAATGTTAGAATCAGTGCGATATTGAACAGGAAGCCAGTGAGGAGACTCCAGAACTGGAGGGAAATGTTCCAAATGTTGTGTAATTTTCTCTTCTCTTCCTCCCCCAGGCGACCCGTCGGTGGCCAAGTCCCAGCTGCTGCGCTACGTGCTGCACACGGCGCCGCGGGCCATCCCCACCACCGGCCGCGGGTCGTCCGGCGTGGGCCTGACGGCGGCCGTCACCACCGACCAGGAGACCGGTATGGGCAGGAATATGTGCCACTAGAAAATGAATTTGAATCATTTTTTTGAATTGCTCAACTTGAATAATTTCATCAAAAAACTGAATCTGAATCACATAATTTGAATTTGTATTGTTTAATTTGAATCATTGCATTGAAAAACTGAATCTACATTCAGTTCTCACAATTTCAATTTCACTGTGCCAGACATCCGGGTCTTCCGGAGGAACAGCAATCGAGTACAGATACAAAGAACTCCTTTTCACGTAGCTACTATAACCTCTATTTTCTTTCAACCATATAAACGACCAATGGGAGCTACATATTTGGAAACCTATTGTGTTTTCTCCATTCTGTGTAAAAAGTGTAGATTTATATCTTGCCGTTTTGTAGAAAAAATTCTGCTGTATAAATAAATAAATAATACAAGAAAAAAGGTGGAGAGACAACTCGACTCACCGGAGAAAATCACTTAACATAATTGTCTTTCCCCCGCCCAGGCGAGCGGCGTCTGGAGGCCGGGGCCATGGTGCTGGCCGACCGCGGCGTCGTCTGCATCGACGAGTTCGACAAGATGTCGGACATGGACCGCACGGCCATCCACGAGGTGATGGAGCAGGGACGGGTCACCATCGCCAAGGCCGGGATCCACGCCCGGCTCAACGCACGCTGCTCCGTGCTGGCGGCCGCCAACCCCGTCTACGGCCGGGTGAGTAGGACGCTCCCGACAGACGGACGGACCGGGGTTTCTGTCAGCCAGTTTTAGTTTTAGTCTGGTGTTTGGGTCAAGCTAATATTTATAATATAGTTTTAGTCACGTTCATTCTCCTTTTAGTCGTGTCAAGTTTCAGTCGACTAAAAGTCTGACCAGTCTAGTTTTAGTCAAAGATTGTATTTAGCCAAACCCATTTTATAATTCAAACAAGGTTATCTTATTATTATATTATTGTTACCTTATAGACTCAAGAATACATTCATTCCAGATACAGGAGACTCTGATTTGAGTTTGAAACGTGGTGATGGATGGATCACTGCAAAAACTCAAAATCTTAACAAGAATATTTGTGTTATTTCTAGTTAAAATGTCTCATTTTTAGTCAAAAAAATCTCATTACACTTAAAACAAGACTCATCACTGGAAAAAACAACAATTTTCACCTGTTTCAAGTAGATTTTCACTTGAAATAAGTAGAAAAATCTGCCAGTGGAACTAGATTTTTTTTGCTTGTAATGAGAAGATAAATCTTGTCCCACTGGCAGATTTTCCTACTTATTTCAAGTTGGATTTTTCTACTTTTTAAGTAGAAAAATCTGCCAGTGGGACAAGATTTATCTTCTTATTACAAGCAAAAAAAATCCTGTTCCACTTGCAGATTTTTCTACTTATTTCAAGGGAAAATCTACTTGAAACAGGTGAAAATTGTTGTTTTTTCCAGTGATGAGTCTTGTTTTAAGTGTAATGAGATTTTTTTGACTAAAAGTAGACATTTTAACTAGAAATAAGACAAATATTCCTGGTAAGATTTTGAGTTTTTGCAGTGAAGAAAGGATGGATGGATGGATGATGGATGTGTGGAACGTCCCCCGGCTCACTGCCCCCCCCTCTTCTCTTTCTCCCCCAGTACGACCAGTACAAGACCCCCATGGAGAACATCGGCCTGCAGGACTCGCTGCTCTCCCGCTTCGACCTGCTGTTCATCATGCTGGACCAGATGGACCCGGAGCACGACCGCGAGATCTCGGACCACGTGCTGCGGATGCACCGGTACCGGAACCCCCGCGAGCAGGAGGGAGAAGGTACCAACTCAAGTTTTTTACTCAAGTAAAAGTATAAAAGTACTGGTTTCAAAACTACTTTAAATGTAAAAGTAATGTAAGGGGGAAAAAAGCCATTAAGGACAAAAGCCATTGAAAATGAATGTATCTTAGTATAATGCAAATATATTAAAGAACCATATGTGTACTATTGAGCATTAACATGTGTTTCAGGGAGCAGGAGATATGATGACTAGTTGCCTATAAGTATTGTAATGGTGCAAAAAGTCAAACTTCAGAGGCATGTTATCATTTATCCTAACCTTTATTGGAATGTACATCCAAGTTTAGTTGCAGGAATCTGAGGGAACGGATGTAAGAACAAAACTGGACAAGAACATCTGAAACAACCACAACCAAATTCACTCTATCCGGATGGAGCAATTTAACTGGATAGTTTTTATTTAAAGGCCGAAATGAAATAGAGTAACGAGGATGTTTTTAAAATGTAAGGAGTAAAAAGTACAGATAATTGTGTGAAAATGTAAGGAGTAAAAGTAAAAAGTCGTCTGAAAAATAATTACTCCAGTGAAGTATAGATAACCAAAATTTCTACTTAAGTAAGGTAACAAAGTATTTGTACTTCGTTACTTGATACCTCTGGTCTGACGTCTGTCGTCTCGTTCCTCAGCGATGGCGTTTGGCGGTGCCGTGGAGGTTCTGGCCACCGAGGACCCGGACGCCGTGGTGCAGGAGGACGAGGAGCTGCAGATCTACGAGAAACACAACAACCTGCTGCACGGGACACGCAGGAAGAAGTAAGGCGGGAAACGCTGGCGGGGAGCGTTAGCGTCCGCGCTGCTCGGTGCTAAAGATGCTGCTTCTGTTCCAGGGACAAGGTGCTGAGCAAGGAGTTCATGAGGAAGTACATCCACATCGCCAAGGGCGTGACGCCCGTGCTGACGGAGGAGGCGGCCAAGCACATCGCCGAGGAATATTCCAGCCTGCGCGGCCAGGAGCAGATGGGGAGCGACATCGCCAGGGTGAGCGGGCGGCAAAGGGTCCTTTTTTTAAAAAAGGCTTAAAAAGGCCTTTGAATGTCTTAAAGTCTTAAAGAGGCCTTTTAAATGTCTTAAAAAGGCCTTTAAATGTCTTAAAAAGGCCTTTAAATGTCCCAAAAAGGCCTTTAAATGTCTTAAAAAGTCTGAAAAAGGTCTTTAAAGGGCCTTTAAATGTATTAAAAAGGCCTTTGGATGTCTTAGTCTTAAAAAGGTCTTTAAATGTCTTAAAGTCTTTAGAAATGTCTTTAAATGTCTTAAAGGCCTTTGAATGTCTAAAGTCTTAAAAAGTCTTAAAAAGTCTTAAATAGTCTTTAAAAGGTCTTTAAATGTATTAAAAAGGCCTTTGGATGTCTTAAAGTCTTAAAAAGGTCTTTAAATGTCTTAAAGTCTTTAGAAATGTCTTTAGAAATGTCTTAAAGTCTTTAGAAATGTCTTAAAGTCTTTAGAAATGTCTTAAAGTCTTTAGAAATGTCTTAAAGTCTTTAGAAATGTCTTTAAATGTCTTAAAGGCCTTTGAATGTCTTAAAAAGTCTTAAAAAGGTCTTTAAATGTATTTTAAAAGGCCTTTAAATGTCTTAAATCTCAATCTAGGGGTCTTAATTTTTTTTACCTTATTTTTAGAGGGTCATCCAGTCATCATTAAAAAGTTTTCTTGGTTGTGTTGGGCAGGTTTCCACCCATTTGAGCTGGAAAAATATAGGACTGGGCTGGTTTATAACATTTCGGCTGCTTTTCCTGGTTTTTACAAAACATTAAGGAGAAATTATTAACAAAAAAGTTTCCATTATGGCAGAGAAAAGTAGAAACGTACACAATAAACTCACTGATATTTTATTTAATCTACTCAATTTAATAGTAGTGTTTGTTTGGAGCCTGAACTTTTTTTGGCTTCATTTTCTTATGACTTGAAATTTATTACGCATTTAATAATTGACGGTTTTTGTTAGTTTAGTTCATTTCGGTCATGACATCACAAAAAAAGAATAAAAATAAGACCAACATCAAAATAGCTTTTATAAAATTAAAAATGACAAGGAAACGAATACACTGTTCAAAGAAAACATTACAAAAAAGTTTCCAATATACAAATAACATCCAGACCGAAAAAGGTTGAAGCAAAGCTTAGTCATTGCCCTCAAAAAGATTATTTAAAGTAATTAAATAAAAGCAAGAAGTAAGAGATAAAACAAATTGCCTCCATGGGGATAACAAAGATTCCTCAAAAAATAAGAAAAAAAAAAAAGGTGCAAGAAAGAAAATGTATGATTTGAACAGTTTTTTTTGTTATTTTGGTGGGTTTTACATCCCGTTTGGGATGGAACCCGTCAGCCAGATCTGGCAACCTCGCCCTCAGTGCTGGGTTTCTTAGTCGGCGTTGGGATTAAAGAGTTTTGTTGGTGTTAAATGCAGACGTCCCCGGTGACGGCCCGTACCCTGGAGACGCTGATCCGTCTGTCCACGGCGCACGCCAAGGCCCGGATCAGCAAGGAGGTGGAGCTGGAGGACACGGAGGTCGCCGTGGAGCTGGTGCAGTTCGCCTACTTCAAAAAGGTCCGTGTCCCGCTGCGGCGGCGTTTCCTCGGAGACTCACGACCCCGAGGAGCTCTGCAGTAACGACTTCCTGTGTGGCTCTCGTTTCAGGTTCTTGAGAAGGATAAGAAGCGAGCGAAACGCGACCGGGACTCGGGTTCGGAGGACGAGGAGGAGACGACGGCCTCGCAGCCGTCGCAGAGGACTCAGCCCAAGAGGTAGAAACCTGCACTCGGTGTTTTCCTCAGCGTGTAATAATGAGCAGCCATGTTTATTATTGGCTTTATCTCAAACAACAAATCACCATCAAATTAAACGTGTCAAAATATTTAAAAAAAGCAAAACGATTTAACAGTCTCATCCATAAATAAAAACAACAGCAAAATAATGTGTTTGAGAGGGAACAAGAGGAACCAGAACGCTTATTTAGTCCTGTCCTCTTCCTCACAATATCATATCACATGCCATAGAAAATATAAAAAAGAAAAGAAAGAAAACACAAAATAATTACAAAAAAATAAATACAACACAAACCATTAATAAAAAAAGATCAAGGCATAATTAAACTAGCCTCCTACAATATCCTAAACTCAAAAATGTAATTTCCTAGTCACTACTTTGATTATCCATACTGCAAAAACTAAAAATCTTAACAAGAATATTTCTTATTTCTAGTTAAAATGTCAAATAAATCTCATTACACTTAAAACAAGACTCAAAAACTCAAAAAACAATAATTTTCACCTGTTTCAAGTAAATTTTCACTTGAAATAAGTAGAAAAATCTGCCAGTGGAACAAGATTTTATTGCTTATAATGAGAAGATAAATCTTGTCCCACTGGCAGATTTTTCTACTTATTTCAAGTGAAAATTTACTTGAAACAGGTGAAAATGGTCAAATAAGTTATTTTTTTCTGGTGATGAGTCTTGTTTTAAGTGTAATGAGATTTTTTGACTAAAAATTAGACATTTTAACTAGAAATAAGACAAATATTCTTGAGATTTTGAGTTTTTGCAGTGTATCGTATATGATGTATCACATAAGGAACAGAATAATAATAAAATAAATATCTACAGAAGGAAAATTGAGTCCTTATTTTTATATTTGTCAAGAATTGTTTTCTTGTATGTGTTTTTAAACTGTATTGAGTTAGTGCTTCATTCCTCAAAGTTCCCCCACAGAATGATAAGCACATGCTTTTGAGAGTAGTACGTACACAAGGTTGTTCAAACTCTAGTTTAGATTATATTTTCCTTCTTTATCTTGAATTTCTTTTTGAATGTTTTCAGGCAGTGCATTACTTCTTGCTTTGAACATTATTATTATTACATTGACGTGTTGTTCCCCCCGTGTCCTGCAGGGGGCGGCCCGGCTCTCAGACTCAGGGCAGCGAGCCCTACAGCCCGTACGACTTCAGCGAGTCCCAGGAGGTTCCCGACAGTAAGTCTATTTAGTATTTACCCGTCCTCCGCCGCCGCGGCTTCACTTCCTGTCAGGAACGGGTTCTCTGTTCTCACTCTCCCCCCGATGCTTCACAGTTCAAGCCGGAACCCCGAAACCAGCCAAGCCGCGAGAGGACGAGCCCATGGACGCCAGCGCTGCCGCGGCGCCGGCTGCTGCTGACGCTGCGCTGTCGGCCGAGAGGTGGGTGGAAGTTCTGACCGGACTCTGCAGCAAAACATCCATCGTTTAGCTCAGGGGTCGGAAACCAGAAATGTTTTAGAGCCATATTGGACCAAAAACACAAAAAACTAATTTGTCTGGAGCCGCAAAAAATGAAAAGTCTTGTATGAGCCTTAGAATGAAGGCAACACATGCTGCATGTTTCTATATTAGTTAGAACTGAGGGAAGATTTTTTTTTTTTCATTATGCAGTTTGAGAAAAAAGTCAATGTCGAGGAAATAAGTCGAAATGTTGAGATTAATGTTGAAGTACAACAAAGTACAAAAAAACACTGTAGTGGCCATTGTCTATTCATGATATATTAAATAATTTGTCTTCATTCTGTATTCATTACTACCGGTAGTATTATTATTATTGACAGCAGTGGTTTCATTCTGCTCTAAACAAACAAAAAAATAAAATAATAATAATCAATTTTATTTATAGAGCGCTTTAAAAGATCTCAAAGATGCTTAAAAGACACATTTAGCCCCTTACCTGCAACAGAAAATATCTATTTTCTGATTGGCTGATGAACCATCGGTCGTTTTCTTGGATGGTAGGAGTCACGTGATTACAGTACATTGTCTTAAAGGGGAATGAAACTAGCCTTTTATCAGCAAACAGTCAAAACAGACAGAAAGGTGTTTATTTATTTATTTTTTACATCAAAACAAAAAATTTATCGAAAATTGACGTCGGTCATCACAGTGTATCACTGTAAATCTTCGGTTTATCCCCCAGGCCTAATACTGATTTATATTCTCATCATTTCCACCTTTCAGTGCAGTTCCACGTCTTCGCCAGCAGGTGTCAGCGTTCTGCCCTTTAGAAGCATTTAATCCTGAACTTCTGTGTGAAACACACAATTACTTTAACTTTTCTAAAGTTTAAAGCTTTACACAGTTGCATGCTCAGCGTGGAAATATTTAACATCATTGAAATATCTGTTCCCACAACTATATTTTAAATCCATAACTTAATTTCTGACTTAAAGACACAACATGTGGAGCAACGCGTTGCTGGATCGCAGCTCTTTCCACTGTCTGGGTGTAAAATATGAGATATGGCAAGTCCACTGTTATTTTGAATAGTTTTTTTCTTCCTGGTTTGGGTTCAGTTTATTTTACACAATAGAGAGAAGAAAACATTAACATTTCCATCGTTCTGTCTGGAATTTATATTATTTGAAAAGATAACGTTCCTTTCTTTCAGATATTTGATCAACAAATATTATTTCAAAAGTTATTTAAACTATTTAAAACAAACGTAAAAATCTGGTTCAGTTTGATTTTCTAAAGAAGACGGGGAATGAATTGTCCAATCACATTAGATTAAAAAACAACATACGAGTACGTCACGATACTGATCGCGTTTCAGGGAAGAACACGACTAAATATAATAAAAACAGTCCAAATCATCCCCCCTGTAAAACTGCCATCCCTCCTTTCCATCCCTTATGTCATTTCATCAATGAATGTGGTTTTACTGCTATTTCAACATTTAGAGTCATCACCAGAAAAATAACTTATTTGACAATTTTCACCTGTTTCAAGTACATTTTCACTTGAAATAAGTAGAAAAATCTGCCAGTGGGACAAGATTTATCTTCTCATTACAAGCAAAGAAATCTTGTCCCACTGGCAGATTTTTCTACTTATTTCAAGTGAAAATCTACTTGAAACAGGTGAAAATTGTTTTTTCCAGTGATGAGTCTTATTTTAAGTGTAATGAGATTCTTTTTACTAAAATGAGACATTTTAACTAGAAATGAGACAAACATTCTTGTTAAGATTGTGAGTTTTTGCAGTGATCCATGTTACTTATCCTGTGAAGGACAGAGTCATATTGATAAGTTCAGAAAAGTGTTTTTTATTGTTGTGTTTTGATGTATTTGATGTAAGCCCAGTGGATATTTAAAGCTTACAGAAGGCTGCATTTAACTGCTGCTATGTCATTCCTGCAGTATTTCTGCAGCTGTTTTGGTCACTGCTATTATTTGTAATATATTATATTATTTGTAATCAGCACAAATTATCTGTCCCCATATGATAAAATCCACCATCCCCCCTGATCTTTATTGTTTTTACAACTGGAGTTCTGGTCGTATCTGTCCTAAAGCGGCTCTGAGGTTTAACCGTCTCTCGTTTCTCTTCAGGCTGAAGGAGTTCAAGTCGTCGTTGTTCGCCGTGTTCCAGGCGGCTCACGCCCAGTCGGTGAAGATGTCCACGCTGATGGACGGCGTGAACAAGAGCTGCGAGAAGATCTTCACGGAGCCGGAGGTCCGCGCCGCGCTGGCGCGCATGCAGGACGATAACCAGGTCATGGTGGCCGACGACATCGTCTTCCTCATCTGAGGGAGTCGGGGAGTCGGGACTGTTCAGCGCCGGCTGGGATTCACCGGGACGGGAGTCCGGACGCTCAGAGTTCATGTTCCTACTCATTTATGTTTGTGACTGTTGAGTTCTCGGTTTCATCTGCCTGGTTGCCACGGTAACGCTGAGAAGGATGTGACCGGCGGGGCGGGCGGGGCCGCCTGCTTTGGTCTGGTCTCACTTTGTACATAGTTATAAGTTTGGAGAAAGTTGAGTGTTTATTAAAAAAATAAATAAAATCATGTCCTTTGCTAAAACCCAGAAGCAGCGTGAGTTTTTAAACGGACCGTTGCCGTGGCAACGTGCCACATACGAGTGTCTGCTACAATGACTGCGTTTACATGCAGTCAGTAACTACGGTGGCAGAGACCGCCATTGCTGAAAATAAAAGAAACGCTGCAAATAAAAGAAACGCTGCAAATAAAAGCAGTATAAAGCAGTATAAAGAAACCCCGCTGCAAATAAAATAAAAAAACTACGCAAATAAAAAAGCCACAATGGAAGTGAATTACCGGGGACAATTTTTTTTTGCCGATGCACCGGTGTTGCACATTAAAAATGACACGTAGCGACGTTAAACACCAACCTTTTCACTTATTTTCTCGTTCGTTGTTCTTCTTATTCCTCGCTCTTCTTATTTCTTCCTTTTCACTTACGTCCTCTTCATCTTCTTCTTCTCCTCTCACGTAAAAAACACGGGTGCATCAGCAAAAATAGTCCCCGGTAATTCACTTCTGTTGCAGCTTTTTTATTTGCGTCCGTTTTTTTTATTTGCAGCGTTTCTTTAATTTTCAGCAATGGTGGGTCTCGGCCACCGTAAAAAACCTTTTAAACCCAGAATATTAGCAATAACCCAGTTTTGCACGGCCATGTAAACACCAATAACCTCTTTGAATAAGCCGATTTTGCTCATATTCAGGCTTTTAAAAACCCGAATATGACCCCTGGGTTACTCCTTTTATATCCCGATCAAACAGAACATGAATTTGTTTTCTGCACATGCTCTGTTCACAAGGAATCCTGGTCTTTTGAGTCCAGGAAGTTCTTATAAACACGGAGAAACCAAGACCAGGAGGAGACTAATCACTTCATAAATGTAATGAAGGATATGAACATTTCTGCATTTGTAGACGGTAGAAAGTACCCGGATAGAAGATTTACAAGAAGGTGAGAGAAAAGTTGCACGAAGCAGCATTTGTTTTGAATTTGGATACAGGAAGAAGAAGCAGAAATGACGGTAATTGCGTCATCACGTTCTCCGTGCGTCACTGGTTTGATCCAGATATCCCAAATGATTAATTACCATGTAAACGGAATATTCTGAATGTTTCAGTAACCGGAATATTAGCAATAACCTGAATTTTGACTGCATGTAAACGTAGTCAGTGAAGGTCATATAAAGATGGAAACTTTCATTTATTTCACATTCCTGCTTTAATTTTTTTAATTTTACCACTGTGGCCTTAAAATTGGTGTCATTTGTTTCTTCACTTCTGAGGCGCCTTGTTGGGAAAAACGCCGTATTTTTCGACCCTATAACGTTGAGGTTCAGGTTGTGGGTGTAACGGTCTGTCTGGGTGTTTCAGTCCAGAACCAGAACCTGAACCAGAACCGGGCCCAAACCTTTTCAGATGAATCCCAAGGGGGGAAATAAAATATATTTGGTTCAAAATGGTACTTTAGTTGAGAAATATCAACTCAAGGGTTGATGGAGACGGGAGCTTTTTTTGTTTCGGTTACTATTTAAAAAATTTTCCTCAATTTATCAGTTATGGGATTAAAATGGACATTTAATGGTTTGAAGGGTTTGCTGTAACTCTAAAGTAAATTGAAGAGTTGGAAGAAAAAAAAAAGTTCCCCTTAAAGGCCTTAAAATGTCTTAATTTGTCTTAAATCTCAATCCAAGGGAATTAATTTTAGAGGGAATTTATCTGGTCATCATTAAAGTTTTCATACACTTTGAAAAGGAAATGTTTCTCATCGTTTTGAGGAGAAATAAACCTGTTGACCAGTTACTTGCTTGACAACGCCTCAGTCAGGGTTGCCAGGTTGAGCGGGTTTCAGCCCAATTGGGCTGAAAAATACAGGACTGGGCGGGTTGATAAAGTTAGGGGCGGCTTTTCCTGGTTTTTACAAAACATTTACGAGAAATTAACAAAAAAGTTTCCTTTACAGCAGAGAAAAGTAGAAACTTGTACAATAAACTCATATTTTATTTGCTTTAATCTGCTCAATTTAATTGTCTTTGTTTGGAGCCTGAACTTTTTTTGGCTTCATTTTCTTATGACTTTACATTTATTACACATTTAATTTACGGTTTTAACATAGAGAAGGTTTGATTTGAGCTGGTTTTTCATTATTTTGCTGTGTTTTACATCGCGTTTGGGCTGGAACCTGTCGCCCAGATCTGGCAACCTTGACCTCAGATTTCTTAGTCGGCATAGTCTCGAGAAGAGGCAAACGGCTCAAAAATTCCAGTTTCTCTGGACTTTGGGTTCAAAGTGTGTGACTGTCTTTTTGGCCTTAAATATAGTTTGAAAATGATATTAAAAAGTATTAAATGTAACTTGGTCAAACCTGTATTTGGCCTGGAAATAAATACCCGACGTTCTCGTATATAAACTGTATAAATCCCTGCATGTCTGTTGTGGCCCTGGCTGGAAAACCACGAGCATGCGGGGAAACTTTGATTTCCCAGAACGAAATCTGTCTTATTTACAAGAAGCGTTTGAATGAACCCGGACCCCCCGGTGCGTGGGAGGCAGACGGGTGGGAATCGCTGCTCGGCTGCTGGTCAGCTTCACCCCCGCTGAGGCAGAGCTGGGTAGAGTACTGAAAGTAAAAGTACTGTTACTTCAGAATAATATGACTCAAGTAGAAGTAAAAAGTAGTCATCCAATTAAGTGAGTAAAAGTAAAAAAGTACTTGGTGAAAAAACTACTCAAGTACTGAGTAACTGTTGAGTAACGTCTGATTTATTTTTTTAACACAACCATTCAAACAGACAAAAGTACAAAATACAGGACTGTCTCAGAAAATTAGAATATTGTGATAAAGTTCTTTATTTTCTGTAATGCAATTTAAAAAAAACAAAAATGTCATACATTCTGGATTCATTACAAATCAACTGAAATATTGCAAGCCGTTTATTATTTTAATATTGCTGATTATGGCTTACAGTTTAAGATTAAGATACCCAGAATATTCAAATTTTTTGAGATAGGATATTTGAGTTTTCTTAAGCTGTAAACCATGATCAGCAATATTAAAATAATAAAAGGCTTGCAATATTTCAGTTGATTTGTAATGAATCCAGAATGTATGACATTTTTGTTTTTGTAATTGCATTACAGAAAATCACAATATTCAAATTGTCTGAGACAGTCCTGTAATCATCTTCAGGCAAATTAAATCAATAAAATAATAACATTAATTAAAATTAAATTAAAATAATCTTAAAGTAAATTCAAGTACTTTAATAAATAATAAAATAAAATAACAATTAAAAAAATAAAAAAATTAATTAAGCAGAAGTAGCACAAAATTTCAAGCCTTTGTACTTTTCTTTTTTTTAACCAGGCAGAACTAGAACAAACATGAACTCATAGAAACTCTGTGTGTGTTTGAGTCTGTGTAAATGTGACAAAACATGCAAAAACAAACATTTTTCCCAAAGAATCACCCAGTGATGTCATGAGATTGAAGCGTACGTGGATAAAAGGGATAAAAGAAAAGTAACAGCTCAACGTAGCCTAATGTAGCGGAGTAAGAGGAACAGTTTCTTCTTCACAAATCTACTCAAGTAAAAGTAAAAAGTATAGTGATTCAAAACTACTCCTAAAAGTACAACATTTCCCAAAACTTACTCAAGTAAATGTAACGGAGTAAATGTAACTCGTTACCCACCTCTGGGCGGCGGTGCAGCGCCACCTCTCTGTGGGTGTTCAGTGAAACTCTCAGTTCCTCAACGGGGAAGAGCAGCATGAAAAGTTTCACTCAAACCCCTGGAGAGTTTAGTCTGCCAGCCAGTCAAACCGACACCCACGTCTGACCCACATTGCTCAGCGGCGTCTGTCTCATCGCAGGAGCTGCGGCCAGCTTCGGTTTCTGTTTCGAAACCTGACGTACCTGCAGGAAACCCACACAGGCAGGGAGGCCTGGGCCGGGATTTGAACCAGGAACCTTCTCGCTGTGAAGCAACCAGACCTAAACTTGGCAAAGCCCTTTCTTCTTCTTTGTTTCCCAGCTTCCCCGGTCTCCTGACAACCCGGTTGTTCCAGTTTCTGCTCTCGCTCCCAGATAACTGCACATGTGGGTCACATGTAGGCCACGTCTGGGGTCCCCGCACAGTACATCCAAGTGATCGCCGTCTGGCGCTCGAAACCCGGGGGCTGATAAGAGGGAGGAGCCGAAGAAGACGTTGAATTGAGGGAATTGTGTGTGTTTATCAGTAAGCGATGAGTCCGTCCGTGAACCTTTGCTCAGAGCTGCTCTCAGCCAAATGTCCTTGATGTTATCAGGCGGCTCGGTACAGTTCTGAGACAGGGATCCACAGGTGTTCGTGAGAGAGGGGGAGGGTTAGTGGGGGCAGAGTCACCTTGTTTACATTCCACCAGGAAGATTGTGACCAGAGCGATCGGCCAGGACCGCTCTGTCAAGGCCAGATTATAAAATCAACAATTTTATTGAAAACAGGCAGCTCAGTAATTTTCCATCTGCCTTCAGTCTCTGGTTCATCAATGGCGACTCCAATCAGACGAATTTGTGATCACTTCCCGCCAAGGCGAGCTTCCAACTTCTCCAGGGTGTTATCAATCTTGCCAATGAGCTCAAAGACCGCCGCCAGCCTGCGATTCTGTTCAAGAATCGCATCCAGCTTTACCTTAAAGTCAGAGCGTTGATCGCTTTGCTTGATCCTTCAGCCGCGTCCGGCAGCTCTGAAAGAGCCAAAACAGCTGCCGACGTCTTACGCGTTTGTCGGTAGACCAGTAATCCCCCTCCTCCGATCAGGAGGATGATCAGGAGAAATCCTGCTATCATAAATCCAATTATGAAGGCGTCTTCAACATCCTCGACAGTCAGAATCGTGAGACACAAAGGCTTCCAGTATTTGTAGGAATCCATTGTGTATCCAGAAAAAATTACCCATCGGGGCAGGAGGGCTCCCTTACCCCCTGTCTTCTGGTCGCAAAAATGTGGTCAATTGTGCTGAGAGACCAGTTAATCAATTCCATGATTGTAGAGTTTCGGAGGAGTGAAAAAGATGAGACTCTGAAGACGAGACAAACAAGCAGTAGCAGGGCAGGCAGATAAGGGAGAGAGCAGAAAAAGTGTCCGCCTTCGTCGAGAGCCGGAAGAAGAAGCCGGTTTATGATGAGCTCCTTCTGCCTAGTCCAGGCCTTAAACCGGTCCAGTCCAGGCCTTAGACTCGAGCACCGCAGCTCTTTTTGCTCCAGGTGGTGGAAGCTCTGCAAACTCCCGACTCTCTAACACGTTCAGGATGCAGATGAACCACATAAACTGAATAAGAGTATCGTAGAGGACAAATCTTTTTTAATTCAAGATCTTTTTTATTGAAGTTTTCACAAAGTAACAAAGGTGAAATGCTGAATGTTGATTACAAAGATTTTGAGTAGGCATGGGCATGTTAATCATAGAATACACCGGTGTACAAAATGTAAAGAACAATTAAACAGTATGAAAATAAATAAAATAACAATAACAAAAACAAACTACAGACCAAACTAATCCCTCCCCTGTCACTGCCAGAATACTAATCACAATATGAGATCATTCTAACACTAGAAAATTTCAGGAAATTTTGATATGGGCATGCCCTACGGCCCATTCGTCCCCTCTTGCTGCTTTGGTTTGGGGCTGTAGTGGTTGTGTTCGGGATGGTTCTATGTCAGTTTGAGGTGTTTACGGTTGCATTTCATTCATTCCTGTGCTCCCAATAGTTATTAATTGGGCGCTCTTTTTGGCGTCTAGCGTCCCCACGGTAACGCTTTTGACTGCGAAAAGTAATGTGCCAATCGGGCCGAGTGTTTGAAAGTTTGAACGATGTCTCTACGATAAAGTTCGGCCGAGCAATAAGCGTCCGAATTATCGCCTTTTTTTTTTGCTTTTTGGCATCTAGCGTTGCCACGGTAACACTTTTGACTGAGAAAAGCCCATCGCGGCACGATGGAGACGCATCTAACGATGTATGCCATGCATGGGTGCACGTTCCGGTTCAGGCTACGTTAACAAATAGGGTTTTTTTTCACTGTGGTAAAAAACCCCATCCGAATGAATGGGGCCATTTGGCATGGATTTTGACATAAAATTTCCTTAAATCCCAGCTTCATGAAATTTGAATATGTTGAAGTCCACAGCGTGCCGAGTCGGGGAACATTTGTACGATGTCTCTACGATAAACTGTTGCCTTGCAACACGCATCCAAAGTCAAACGGAAATAAAAAAAAAAAAAGAAAGGTCAATATCACAAAAACTGTAATAATTGGAATAATGAGGTGTTACGGTCCGTTAGTGCCAATCGGGCCGAGTGTTTGAAAGTTTGAACGATGTCTCTACGATAAAGTCCGGCCGAGCAATAAGCGTCTGAATTTTCACCTTTTTTTTTGCTTTTTGGCATCTAGCGTTGCCACGGTAACACTTTTGACTGAGAAAAGTAATGCCCATCGAGGCACAATGGAGACACATCCAACGATGTATGAGATGCATGGGTGCACGTTCCGGTTCGGGCCGTATTAACGGACGAAAAAAGAGTTCAGAATAATAATAAGAAAAGGGAAACCTTTTCTGTATACCAATATATCGCTTTCATTTTTCAGGTTTTTCCGGCCGTGTTTTATTTTTTGTGGATTTTATTATTTTTTTTCCACATCAGCGGGGTCATGCTGTACACCCGCTGGTGCGCAGTGGGACTTTTGCGACCTGTTAAAAATGTTAGCAACATTGCCCTTTGGGCCATTCTGGACGATTGCAATATGGTCATGCCATTACTTGGCATGCCCATAATTAAGAGCCTGCACTAGGAATACAAAAGAAACATGTAGTATAGTTCACAGGGTCTGGAATGCTTCTAGAAAAGGTCCCCACACTTTCTGGAACTTATTTGATTGCTGAAGCGAGTATCTAATTTTCTCCAGTTTTAAGCAGGACATGATGTCTTCCAGCCATCGTGCACGAGTAGGAGGGAAGGGATCCTTCCACCTGAACAGAACTGCCCGACGAGCCAAAAGGGAGGCAAAAGATAAAGTGTGTTTCAGAGGACAAATCTTTAATTTATTTTAACTGTTGAGAAGCTCTAAAGGTCCAAGAATCAACCTGGTTGGCTCCAAAAGCCGCGTCAACACACAAAAGTGAGCTGAAGAATGTTTAATCATGTAAAGGTGGAAGTAAAAAAGTTTGACCAGACGGACGTCTGGGGACACGAGTCCGGGCTTGTTGATAATTTCAGTATGAAGTTTAACATTTTTTTAATGTTTATTTTAGCTGTTGAAGAGCTTGATAGCTGTACGGAAAGAAGTGATGTGCAGATCAATACTGAATCAATACTTCCAATACCAGATCTGTATGCTCTAAAATCGATTCTCAAACTAAAATATCGATACTTTTGTCATTTGTGGTAATGTATATCATTAACAGGAATACGGTGGAAAGTATATTTTTGTAAATTGCATTACAGAAAATAAAGAACATTATCACAATATTCAAATATTCAAATTTTCTGAGACTGTGTGTGTGTGTGTGTGTGTGTGTGTGTGTGTGTGTGTGTGTGTGTGTGTGTGTGTGTGTGTGTGTGTGTGTGTGTGTGTGTGTGTGTGTGTGTGTGTGTGTGTGTGTGTGTGTGTGTGTGTGTGTGTGTGTGTGGCTGGCTATTGGCCTAATATGAACTTATTATTTAAAAATAAGAAAAATGAGATGCATTAGATCTAGATTTATTATAATCAGCATGTTTTTACTGCAAATAACTCCCCCAGTGTGTTTTTAAAGTGTCTCCTGCGTTTTTTCTCGTTCAGTTTTGATGTCGGGCTGGAAGGCGAGGCCTCCGAACCACCCGCTCGTCGCCGTGGAGACCTTTGACCTTTCCTCCAGACCGCTGCTCCAGTTTGTCGGGTCTTCTGCTCTCGATGCGCTGAGATGCAAAGATGTTATCGCCCCGAGAGTCACAGGCGGATTCATTACCAGAAGCCTCGTCAGCACTTCTTTGACCTACATCGTCCGGGGTTTGTTGCGTCGGCGTGGTTACGAGAGTCTCAAATGACTTTGGTTTAAAGAGAAAAAGAAAGAAAGATGAGTAGAATTGAGGTGACGGCAGGTTTAATATGGTGCATTTTCTTCACATTTCATCTTACACTGCTTATTTTTGACACTAGACCAGTTTTTCCTGCACAAAACATTACAAATACAAGCATTATTGTTGTTTTTCTTAGCTTGTGTAAAAAAAACCATCAAAGTCTTGCAGCTTCAATGAAATGCATTGTTTTTTCTTTACTCAGAAAAACCTTTTTTCACCTTCTTTTGCTGAGAAAACATCTTTTTTTTTCTGCAGATAACAGTAAAAAGGAAGTTCACTCTGTTCTCAGCTGCATTTTTTAGGTGAAAAACGTTTTCTCACCTTTTCTGGGACGTCGCTTTTTTGAAATTTCTGGTTGGAATATTATTATTTCTCACGAAGGCTGAGACTTAAAGGAAAGTTTGAGATGCACACATGGATGCAGCGAAAAAAATACCGACCACAAAACCCCAGAGCCACCTCGTGTGTAGATCAGCGTCGTCAGAACCGTTGACCTGGTGGAAAAGCAGCGCGCCTGTCGACCACAAACACACTCCGACACAGTCCGCCTGCATATAAACACGGCTGGGGAGTAAACAAAGCCGCTCTGCAGCCGAGCCGAGCATTTGGAGCTGAAGCCGGGACGACGCAGGCGTCATGCTGCTGCTGGTGAGTTTACTGCTCTTTACCCGTTTACTGCTCTTTACCGTGGACCGTGGACCGTGGCGTCCCGTCGCCGGGTCCTGGACGGGTCTGGGTGGGTGGCGGGAGTCGGGATTTACGTCTCATTTGCTTTAAAACACAAACAAACCAGAAGTTTCATGCGATTCAAGTAGGCCTGTGTTGAAAAAAATCGATTTCCCAATTCTAAATCGATTCACAAATTAATTCCTAAAAATCGATTCATACGTCTAAAGATCGATTTGTTTTTCATTTTTTTATTTTTTCTTTGGGGGGGATTTTTTATTTTTCTTTTATTTTATTTTTTTTCTTTATTATTTTTTTTTCTTTTATTTATTTATGTATTTTTTTTTTCATCATTATATTACAACTTTTGGTTATTTTTTTGTTTATCCCCAAAAAAGGAATGTTTTGTTGGACACGAGAATAACTGGTTCCATGTTTTTGCCTTTAAATATGTTTAAAGGTATGAAAACATTAAAGTGTTAGGTTATAATTGCATAAATTGTCTATATTTCATTACTTTATATACTGTCTTGTGGTTACATTTGCAAAAAATGCTAAAAACCAAATGCTCAAAAATTAAAAACCAAAATAGAAAAAGGAACAAATAAAAACGGAATGTGGGAAAAATTAAAAGCGATTTCATCCGTCTCTGTTTCCTCCCTGGATCTGTTTGGTAATTCTGCCCCACGATGTTTCTGTTTCAGTTCTATCAGCATTCTGGGAGCTGATTGGTCAATACTAGTAGTAATATTTTGCATAACTACAGTCATATATTTCATGCAACAGCTCAAAAAACAGTTTTAATAACACTAACCCAAATCAATATCGGAATCGAATCGAATCGGATCAAATCTTAATAATCGATTCTGAATCTTAAGAATCGGAATCGAATCGATTCTTGACATTTGAATCCATCCCCAGCCCCCAGCTCAGACATCCGAGACCAGGAGAAGCCTCCCGTTTCTGTGTCTCTCCACTAAAAGAGACGTCCTGCTTGTGTTCAGGTGTTGAGGGCCGTGATGGTGCTGGTGCTGGTGCTGGTGCTGGCGTGCGTCTCGCTGGTGCATGCTGGGAGAGGTCGGGGGAAAAAGGCCAAGAGTGTGAAGCTGTTCCTGGACCCGTCGCAGCTGCCGCTCGTGCCCAGAAGCCTCCACTCCAACATCAACAACATGTCTCTGTCCCCCTGGACGTACAGGTGAGGCTTTAACCTTTAATCTTTCACTGCCCGTTGCTCGTTTCTCCGTAACTGGCGAGTGGCTCCAGGTGGAGGCTGGGCCTCGAGGAAACCCCCCAAAAGGACCAGTTGAACAGTTTTCTACCAGTTTTCTCTCCTTTTTAAATGTTAAAAAATAAGTTTTTGAAAAATAAAAGTGTTTTGCCTGTTAGGATGTGGATGTCATGTGACAACACAGTCTCACTCGATGTATATATATATTTTAAAAACTTAAATAGGGATTAGTCTGACCAACAACAAACTAGACTGTGCAATAACTTTGTGCAGTATTTCACAACATTAATTTTTTTTCTATTCATATAATTCTATTTATGGCACTGCACTTTTTATTTTATTTTTTCATTACATTTTTTTATTTTTATTTAAATTCTTATTATTTCTTCTTTTTATTTTTTATTTGTTTATTTTTTTTTATTATTTCTATTTTTGTTTTTATCTTTATTTAGAATTTTTTATCTTTTTATCTTTACAGGACTGTTTCAGAAAATTAGAATATTGTGATAAAGTCCTTCGTTTTCTGTAATGCAAAAATGTCATACATTCTGGATCCATTACCAATCAACTGAAATATTGCAAGCCTTTTATTATTTTAATATTGCTGATCATGGCCTACAGCTTAAGAAAACTCAAATATCCTATCTCAAAAAATTAGAATATTCTGGGAATCTTAATCTTAAACTGTAAGCCATAATCAGCAATATTAAAATAATAAAAGGCTGCAATATTTCAGTTGATTGGTAATGAATCCAGAATGTATGACATTTTTGTTTTTTTAATTGCATTACAGAAAATAAAGAACTTTATCACAATATTCTAATTTTCTGAGACAGTCCTGTAATTCTATTTATGGCACTGCACTTTTTTTTTTTTCATTTAATTCTTTTATTTTAATTTAAATTTTTATTATTTCTTATTTTTATTTTTTTTTATTATTTCTAATTTTGTTTTTATCTTTATTTTGAAATTTTTATCTTTTCATCTTTATATGGGTGTTTGGTTTTTGGGGTGATTGATTTGTATATGACAGTGCTGAGTGAGTGAGATGGAGATGTCAATTTCCCCGAGGGAACCTCCCAAAGGGATCAATAAAGTCGTCTGAATCTTAATCACCAGGTAATTTTACACGACCTGGGTGAGTAAAACATTAAAGTAACACAGCCAGATCTAAATTCCACGGCTGATGTTTGGCTTGAATACAAGTTTCCTATTTATCTATCAAAAAATAAATACATTTTTTTTTCTCTTTTTTTCTCTGCACTGCAAAGAGAAAGCGAAACTCATCTACAGAAAAAAATTAAATGAATCAGCTCCCGTCGCTTCGGGACGGAAACGCTCGGCAGACTCAGTTTCCATGGTGATTCTGAAATGACTTGAATCTTTTTACTCCGTCGTCCTCGATAAACATTCACTCATCAGACGTCTCACACGTTTATCAATGACATGGTTATCATCCTATCTGACCTTTTTTTTTTTTTAAGATTTTTTGGGCTCTAGTGGTCCTTTATTGAAGATGCAGACTGGAAAGGGGTAGAGAGAGAGAATGGGGACGACACGCAGCAAAGGTGCGCAGGCCGGGATTTGAACCTGCGACCGCTGCAGGAGGAGGACTGTAGCCTCAGTATATGAGCCGCCGCTTAACCCACTGCGCCACCGAGCGGCCCCTATCTGACCTTTTTCTTGCTTTTAAATCGATCCTATTAGATCCTTGGTCATCATTAGTCACCATTAGTCATCGTTAGTCATCATTAATTATAATTACTGTATTTTCTGGACTATAAGCCGCTACTTTTTTCATAGGTTTTCAAACATGCAGCTTATACAAAGGTGCGGCTATTCTGTGGATTTTTCTTCCATCGCTCGGGGCGCTCTAACCGGAATTAGAATAAAAACTAAGACAAAATAAATGCAAAGAAGAATACACTACTTCTTCTTTAGCAGATAGAAGTAGAAGCAGATTTCAAACAGATAAATAGATAAATAAATACCGGTTATTTTCTCTTGGTTCTGTCCCGTTTTAATCAGCAAAGTTGCTGCCGTGTTAAAAGACACTGTTAGGAAAGGATCTATTTAGGTACAAACATGTACATCATTTACAGTTCAAAATCCTTCTGTACATGTAGTAAATATCTAATCTAACAACATAAATATCTGCGGCTTGCATATCTTTTTTTTTTAAATAGAGCGGATGCGGCTTGTATGCAGGTGCAGCTTATAGTCCAGAAAATACGGTATCGTTAATCATCATTAGTCATCATTAGTCATCGTTAGTCTCAGGTGTAACATCACAGTCCAGGTTTCTGAGTGGTTTTCTCGTCTGCAGCGACTCCAGCGACGCGTCCCGGCTGCCCAAGCGCGTCTCCCAGGCTCGCTGTCTGACCTCCGGGTGTCTGAGCCTGCACGGAGAAGGGGAGGACGCCACCCTGGAAGCCAGACCCATCCAGTACGAGATCCTGGTCCTGCACAGGTGAGACCCTCTACATCTCTTTGCTTTAGGTTTTACTGTTTAAGCAGAAAAAATAAAAATTAAAGCTGCAAGCAGCGATGAACGGGCCCTCGCACTCATGGCCACCGCCCCCCATGAGCATATCAGAAATGACACCACCCACGACTTCCTATGTGAAACCATTCAAAAGTTATAGCAGAGAAAAGTATTCTAGGGGGCGCTGTTGAGCCGTTAGGCCACGCCCATTAATGCAAACCATGAAATATCAAATTTATCCCCAGGCCTGGCTTGCGTGCAAAATTTGGTGACTTTTGGGGAACTATCAAATATGGAGTGAACTGTGCAAAAATAGACACAAAATAGGCCTCATAGGCAAACCTATAACAATACATAACAAACCTCCTGTGCCTACTGAGCATTAATAACATGTCATAATCGAAGGAGAACTAATTAAAACGGATGTCCTTAACATGAACCTATTGTATTATTGAATTATAAAGGACACTTTCGTGTTTTTGTGTTTAGAAATGTTAAAGATATTAAAAGAAAACCATAACACAATGAGGAAAATACTGTGGCGAACAAGTCGTGCCCAGAGCGTGTCTCGAACCACAGTCTCCCAGACCACAGTCAACTGCACTAACCAGTCGGCCAAATGCTGATGTGTTGCCCAGGCGGGAAAGGCCTTATCTTATCTGTGGTCGTTACACTATGTTCCAAAAAGTATTGTTTTTAATGGACAAGATCCGGCATTTTACGTTGAGTTCTATTGTTCAGGTTTTAAAATTCTAGCTAAATACATAATAAAGGGAGGTGAGGTGTGAGCTTCATAACAAAACTTCTGTCTACTGAGCATTAATAACATGGGGTTAGCCATAGAAAGGGGCGATAACAGCCTACTGCGCCTACTAGTAGGTAGAGTAGAGCCCTACTGGCCCATATCTATGGAATGATTGTTATCGTTTTGTCCTTCATTCAATGGTATGACAGCAGTCAAATCGGGTGACGGATCCCATTGACTTTGCACAGTACTATATCCGTGGTGCTTCCATTAAAACCTCAATAAAACACTGCTAAAACAACGTTAACAACATGCTTTTACAAACTGACAGTAACAAACAGTACCTTGAGCGACAAAAACTCATAATTTAGCCACTATAATAAAGAATAATATATAAATAATAATAATGTCATAATCCGTGTATATATCACGACCACGGATCCCATTGACTTTGCATGGTACAATATCCGTGGTGCTCACACGGAATTATACAACTTTCCGTGTTGGTACCACGGAAAATAGTGGTGAGAGGTCGTGGGATTTTCACGGATTTTTGTGAGATCAGGTTCCAAAAAACTCCATATCTCTAGAATTAAGTCACAGAGAAAGATTATATAGGGCTCTAGACCCCTATTTTCACCCCCAAGGAATGCAGTTTTCTGTTTATTGGACAGGTCAGTATCACTGTAGTGTCAATAATCTGATTGGGTGAGAACAGTGGCTTCATTCAGGTTTAAGATGAACAGAACCCCAGAACTAAGTCACAGTGAAAGAATATAGGATTGTATTAAAACAGGGGTGTCAAATGTGCGGCCCGAGAGAGATTTTCATGCGGCCCGCAAGAAGTTTCCAACGCAAAAAAACGAAATGTTAATTTACTAAAAAGGAAGGCATAAATAATTCCCATGAATCACAGCATATCCGATAATATATTTCTTCTACAAATCCATCGTTATTCCACTAATAGAGCAGTTTTCGACATTTTTTTAGTTTTCTAAAATGCATTCGCCGATTTTATTTCTTTGTAGACGGTCATTTATTTTTATTAACTGACTACTATTATATATTTTCATAGGAAAAATATCACTGCTAAAAAAGATGATAGAAGATATTTATTCGGACAATTTCAGTTTTGAATACCAGGATAGTGACAAAGTAAAACAGTTAAAAAAGAAGTGCTGACTTTTTCAGCACACTGGCGTAAATATCCGCGCCAATTTTTAAAAATAAATACACTTAATTGTACTGGAAAAATCTCTAAATGACAAAGAAACACTCTCGGATGTAATAAGAAAGATTTAGCTCTTAATTAAATAAAAAAAAAAACATACTTGTTTCTGTTTATCTTTGTAAAATGATATTAAAAGTATCTTAATTTGAAAAAAAATTAGAAATTTCAAGAAAAGATCCTGAAGAAATATATTTTACATAATTAGAGTGTAAACAAAGTGCATATTTCCTTTAAAATGAACTAAACTGATATTGGATAAGATAACAATAGTAAAAAAAAAATAATTAGAAATTTTTTTTATTTTGAGCGTGCCGCCCGCGAAAAAAAAATTGGTCAAATCCGGCCCGCCAAGCAAAATGAGTTTGACACCCCTGTATTAAAATAACACACACAAAAAACATCAGCTGTGCATATTTAAACTCACTTAACACCAACAATGCCGCTTCTAGCGCCTCGCTTATTGATTCATTTTGAATTTTTTGCAAACAGGCCACTAGGGGGCGTTTTTGAAAACCTTATGTCCATAACTAACACCATGCCAAATATCAAAAACTGGTCACCAAGTGCATGATTTTCATGAATTCCCTCCCATAACAGGTTCAGACTCATAAGACGGAGGGATTTCAGACATTTGTGGATAAACGCCCTCTCATTTGCTCGGCTCATTTCAAGCTCTGTTTTACTCTGGGCAGAAATCAGACGAGTGATGGGAACCCAAACATCCTAGAACACCGTGTGTGGCGCTGAATGTGTAAAATGTGTTCCTTGTAAACAGTGGAAGGGCTTTTGAAGGACCGGGGAGGATGTGGAGCGCTCTCTCGCCGAGCGCTTCCAGTTTATTTCCATAATCCTTGTCTGTATCCTTTTCCTGTACAATTAAACCGCGTCCCTCTCGGATGAGCGATAATGGTTTCAGGGTGTATTTAGTTTTCCTTTCCCTCCGCAGGGTCCCATGGCGACGGCCCGGCGGGGCGGGAGGGAGGACGGGGAGGAAGGCCAGGAAATACGCCTTCGTGCTGGGGACCCAGGTGATCACGGTGGGCTGCACCTGCGTCAGGCCGACCGTCGTACCCCAGCAGTGAGGGGGGGGGGAATCCTTCCACCGTCACGTCACCCAAGTCCTCATCTCTTCTCAGAAAACGCCCATCGTCGTCACAGGAAGTCACTTTTAGCATCAGATTTTAACAGATGTGTGTAATCCAGGTGCCATAAAGTAAAAATCCAGTCCAGCAGTTGTTCCAACCAATCAAAGAGGCCACGTTTCCACAAAAACGGATATTTCCCCCTCTACGTTTTGAAAAATACCCTCGTTTACACAAACCTGCATGAATACGCTGTTAAGGTGCTATGAGCATCCAAACCTGCAGGGGGAAGTGTAACGAGAAGATAAAGTCATGCTAGCCAATCAGAATCCTGGAAAGAAACGTCAACAAATGACACGTGTGAAGCCTGAATAATATGGTTCCGCGTTAAATCGATGGCGTAGCCTACGTACGGTGCGCGTCGCCGCGTACCCTACGCCGTCGGCTCTGCGTTGGTGTAACGCGGAACCATAAATCAGCCCTGACTGCCAGTTACTTCCAAGACGGAACGAGAGTCTTTCGTTTGGAGTGACAGAGAAGTGGAGTTACTTTTAAGTGTGACTTTAGAATATAAAACAGGTAAAATACAAGAAAATATTGACGGTGGCCAAACAAATTGTAAACACAGGTCGCACAAATGATGCTGGTGACGTTTCTGTTGCATAATGTGACGTTCTGAAGCCTAAATCTCCGTTTCCCTCCGTTTACAAGCAAACGTGAAAACAGAGTTTTTGAAAATCTCCACTTTGGCCGGAGTTTTCAGAAATGATCGTTTTTGGTGACTTTGAGCTTCGTTTTCATGTAAACGAACGGCCAAAACGCATGAAAACGCCACCGTTTTTGCTACGTATAAACGGGGCCTAAACCAGCTACTCTGCAGGTAAATGGTAGGTCGTTAGTGAAAACCCCTGTTCTAAATGTACAGGCTGGTGCAGAAACACGGCAGGGTTTTTACTTTATGGCATCTGGATTAAGCACCTCTGCAAAAAACAACCAATTCCCATGTTGCAAACAGCAGAAATTGCTGTAGCATTGTCTTCACAACCTTCTTCAGAGGGTTGGAAATACCCGGCTATGTGTAAACGTGGCCTCAGTGATTGGTTGGAACAACTGCTGGACAGGATTTTTACTTTATGGCACCTGGATTATAGACCTCTGGATTTTAATTTGTCATTTAGATATAGTAAAGAGGTATTTTCCCACTTCGTTATCTGGCCCGGGTTTTAAAAGGGTTATTGAGTGCATGTAAACGCAGTCAGTGTTTTCCATAATAATACACGGAATCTCAGTTAACTAGCATACGAAGACATGAATGAGGCATAAGCTTTTTCCTGAAACTTGCCCCCGTCTCTTCCAGTCAACTTAAAGTGAAGGCCTTTGACTGACGTTTGCAGCATCTGCAGCATCTGCAGCATTTGCAGCATTTGCAGCATTTGCAGCATCTGCAGCATTTGCAGCATTTGCAGCGCTGCAGTGCAGCAACCAGGAGAACCACTGCCAACACACACTATATGTCAGAGATGTCGGAGCGGTGACGTTACAGTGTTATTTAAGGCCCTCAGAATAAAAACTGTAACCCATTTCCACGAGCTTAACTGATGAAAAGTGTGAGACGGAGCAACTGTTTTAGCTACAAGCCAAAAAGCATTGATTAAATAGTAAAGTTGTTTTATTTATTGAAAGTGTTTCATCCAAACCAAGCGCTTTGTTGCGATACGACATCATCAAATGAGTGTTGTCAAACATATTTAGTTCTATGTGATGTGGTAATATTATTATTATTTCTTGGTGCTTTTTATGTATTTTGTCTCGTGTTTATTTTTATTTATCTTCTGCAAATGTATTTTATTTAACGTCAGCAGCCTTCACACATATTTAACTAATAATAATTATGAAAAAAATCTATTTACTTGGTGTATTTTTGAGACATTTTGCATGTTGATCATTTATTTGAAGCCTCGGAGGGCTGTGTTTGTTTCCTGCCACCTAGAAGTAAAAGTTTATCTATTTTTTTAATAGGAATTGTTAGGAAATCCTTGCTTGGTGTCATTTTAAAAGTTAGAAGGGCAACGACATCATCAAATAAGTGTTGTCAAAAATATCTAGTTCTATGTGATGTGGTAATATTAATGTATTGGTGCTTTTTTTGTATTTTGTCTCGTGTTTATTTTGATTTATGTTCTGCAAGTGTATTTTATTTAATGTCATTTTTATTATTCTTGCCACAAAGTGACTCATAAAATCCTGCTGTGCCTTGATTCATCTAATTTCTTTCATTTAATTTAAACGTTATATCAATGATGTTATATTCAATGTCGCCACTCTGTGAACCAATATCATCTTTGACCACAAGGGGGCAGCAAAGCACAGGGAAGTTCACGTGTCAGTCCCAGGCGCAGCTTCTGCAGGCGCCCCCTGCTGGTTACCAGTGGTACTAACGTGTTTTCCGCACTATAAGGCACTTAAAATCCTTACATTTTCTCAAAAATCATCAGGGGCGCCTTATGTATGAATTTTGTTGTGCTTTCTGACCTCAAACCAGTTTTATGAGGTACACTGAGCTCAAAATTAGTGCAGTTTTAGTGACTTTGGTAGCAACGAAGCTGCTCCGCTTGATTGCTGGTCGGACTGTTCAGCGGACACATTAAAGTCGGTCCTTGATTGGATACGAGTTGCAGCGTCAGACAACGATAGATAACCAGAGGTGGGTAGAGGAGCCAAAAATTGTACTCAAGTAAAAGTACTGTTACTTCAGAATAATATGACTCAAGTAGAAGTAAAAAGTAGTCATCCAAATACTTAATTTTATGTATGTAAATAATACATTTTGCAAGTACAGTCAACTTAATTGTGTTAAGTTTACTTTATTTATCAAAATTAAGTTCACTTTAAAAAGGAAAAAAAGTGCAGGGCCCTCCCGGGGTTGGTAGAGGGAGCAATGCCCTGGGGCCTCATTTAAAATGGACTGCGTAGGATTCATACTAAAAGTGCACGTACGCCCAAAAGCCGAAAATGGCGGGCGCAAAAAAAAATCCGGATCTATAAAACCGCGTGCACGCAGACTTCCACGCAATGTTCCCTTTATGAATCACAGTCCACCTGGAAAGCTGCGGAGCTGAATCCGCCCCATATCCCGCCCTCAAAACGCCCATAAATCCAGATGGATGAGCCTACTGAGCATGCGCAGTGGCTTCCTGCAGCCTGTTAGGGATGAACGCGTCAGAATGAATGAACGTGTCGAGCCACCGCGCCACTGAATTTCGCTGAGATCTGAGATCTAGATGTTGTGGATGATGTGGAGAGAGGACAGTGAAACGAGATTATTTAGTGGTCACAGTAAAAGTAGAAAAAGTATATAAATAGTATAAAATAAAGCGAGTGAGTGGCAGCACGTCGTTGCTGCCCGTTAGTGCCACGATCGCACGACGCAATTTCCATTGGGGGCAGGGGGGACATGTCCCCCCCACTTTTCAAAATGATGTATTTGTCCCCCCCACTTTTTACAGTTTAAAAACTAACGGTAGGCTCAGCAAATCATCAAGACACTCGGGACGGCGGCCCGGCAGCCCCCGCTCCCCCTCCTCCCTCCCGTCTCCCCTCAGAGCTGCTCTAGGCTGTTTTATGGTTCCGCGTTATACCAACGCAGAGCCTACGGCGTAGGGCATGCGGCGACGCGCAACCTACGCCGGACCCTACGGCGTAGGCTCTGCGTTGGTGTGACGCAGAACCATAATTCCGGCTTAAAAGTAAACAACATGAGCGCACGTACCCGTGCATGACAGGCAGACACACACGGGGAGAAGAGACTATTTCTTTAATTTTTATTTTTTTTAAAACTTTATCCTTATGAAGGCAATTGTTATATAGTCCAACTTTCCTTATTTTAATCAGAACACTTTCTTTTTTCCTCTTCGGTGTGGAGTAGTGGGCTTGGAGCGGCAGCCATCCCCGCCCCCTCCGCCGCCTGCTCCGTTATCAGCACTATTTTATTATAAGTCTGATATATGTTGTGATATGTGATGACATTATTAAGAGTATGACATGAATCTGGCTTCATTTCACCACCTCACAGCCTGCGTCGCCAGTTCCCCGTGTCTTAAGTAAGTTCCTACGGGAGGGTGAGGGTTGCCGTAAAGATACGCAGATTTTTCGGTTAGTTTTTTCTTTTTAGATCCGAGGCTTTGCGTAGATGGCGGCTTCCGCAACTTTCAGCCGCTTTTTCTGCGCAAGCAAGCTTTATAGATGAGGCCCCAGGACTGTTACTTAGGTAGGAGCACTGGGTGATAAAATGGCTGGCGGTGGGTTGCCTCCTTCCTACCTCTCCCCTCTGTGGGGTTGCCGGTGGCCTGGGTTCCGGGTTCTTCCTGGTCGGCCCCTGGTCTCGCGGGTGGCGGGGTTGCTCCCCCCCTTCCCCCCCTATAGATACACTTTAGGTGGAGCTTTGTTTGGTTTATTACACACACACACACACACACACACACACACACACACACACACACACACACACATACACACACACACACACATACCCACATACATACACATAGCCACATAGACATATACACACTCACGTACACGTATACATATTCATACATTCATGCATGCACACATACACACACATAGCCACACATATGCATACACACACACACAGTTACATTTAGCCACACATACATATACACACTCATACACACACACACACACACATTCACACATATATAGCCACTCAGTCACACACATATACATATACATACACATACACACACACACACATACACAGCCACACAAAACACGCACACACACACACATAGACATACATACTGGCTTGTTCACCTGCATGCTGGCTCTGTAGTTTTTGGGGTTAGTTAGCGGTAGCTTAGCTTAGACTCTGATTTGGGTTGATTGCTGCTTGTGTTTTGGTCGGCTCCGTATTGGTTTTGTTGGTATTGTGTTTTGCTCGTGGTTTTTGTTGCAGATTTTCAGTGCTTGACGTGTGTAATTTGTAATTTGTGGTGTTCTATTTAAACAAATAAAGCATGTTTCATCTAAACGTTGGTCAATTTGCCCAATAGATTACAATTGTTAAAGGAAAAGTAAATTTTACATAAATACTGCTTGTTAAGGAAAAAATGCACAATGTCTTGTTTTTTGAACAAATGCAGATTAAGTTCAAAACTAGATGTATTCATGTAAAGCAACAAACTTCATTTTTAATTGTTAATATCACAGATTTAACAATGTTATATTTACATACGCTTAGATTGATTTTTTCAGTGTAGAGTGTCTTTAAGGGAAACCCCGGACTGAGGAAAGGGGGGAAACAGTCTTTGATGAAACCAGAACATTCTGGACGGACTGAAAATGAAGAGACCAAAGCTCGAGTTATGTTTAAGCCTTTTCTTTTCTTTTTTACTGATCATGCCAAAGGAATACAACCAACCCGGCCTTCAGGATACACGGCAACGCACAGTTACAGCAAGTACAAACCCCATGATACAACACCCCCCTGTTACAGTGCAAACATTCAGACATTTCAGATAAATCAGTTAAGGAAAT
>NC_084604.1:35330421-35360777 GCF_033807715.1 Cololabis saira | reverse complement strand
GAAGAAGAAAAATAAAAATAGGGGTAAGAAAGAAAAGAGAAGAAAATAAGAGAAGAGATGACAGGAAATGGAGAAACGTAGCGACAATCTGGAGAAAAGTGGGTGGAAGTTCGGCCCGGCAGCTGAGAAGTTATGATGCAAACTTCAAGATAATGATTTGAATGAGGCAGAATAACATGCTTTTTCACTCAAATATATTGTTATAATAATTTGTTTCAGATGTACTGTAATTATTTTCTGTATAAAAATTGAGTTTGGTGTTCAAAAAAGTCTTTTTTCAGACTTGAGTCTTGAAAAAGAGGGGGTCGTCTTATATTCGGGCCAATACGGTACTTGCTTTGCTTTGCACATTCCTCTTATTCACATCATTAACTCGGTTTTACTGGAGCCGGACGGTAAAGAAGCGCTGCTCGTTTGTTCGGTCCGAGCACAACCAGTTGAATAATTATCACCACCTTGTGGTGGGAGTGAACCATCGCTACCAGACACGTTATCTTAACAAGACGGTTATTGAAGACAACAGTCTTAGGAACTGTCGTATTTCTTACGATTTGATTTCAAAATGATGGATTACGCTGTAACTTAAAGCTGCGTGTATCCATGTAGTTACTTTAATCGTGCATTCACACTAGGCGTCCGGCTGCCAGTCATTTTCTAAAAAAGCTCGCTGCAAGAGGCGTCTGAGGCGATGGAGGCGTCCAGAGTGTCAATTTGAAGTTGAGAGAATCTTATTCACATGCACACACTGTAAACACAAACTTATTTTATCAGGAATTAATTTATCCTATCTAGAAAACTCACATTTTTGCTGATTCGACTGCCATTTTTACCTGAACTACAGGACTGTCTCAGAAAATTAAAATATTGTGATAAAGTTCTTTATTTTCTGTAATGCAATTACAAAAACAAAAATGTCATACATTCTGGATTCATTACAAATCAACTGAAATATTGCAAGCCTTTTATTATTTTAATATTGCTGATTATGGCTTACAGTTTAAGAATTAAGATTCCCAGAATATTCTAATTTTTTGAGATAGGATATTTGAGTTTTCTTAAGCTGTAAGCCATGATCAGCAATATTAAAATAATAAAAGGCTTGCAATAATTCAGTTGATTTGTAATGAATCCAGAATGTATGACATTTTTTTTTTTTTTTTATTGCATTACAGAAAATCACAATATTCTAATTTTCTGACAGTCCTGTAAATGTTTTTCTACCTGAACTCTGCTCAGGTGAAACACGTATCAGATGGTTGAGGAGCTGGATGGTCTGAACTATTTATTTTGCTACATCGATCCAACGCAAAATCATTAAAAACCGTGCTTATTAATCACAAAACACAGTTTAAACATTATGACCAAATCCGCTCCGACCCGGTGTGTCAGTGTTCACCACAGACAGACTGCAGCTTCACCGGGACCAACGATGATGGTTGATGTTGATCCAGGACCGACCTTGTTCAGGAGCATCAAACTCACTCTTATCTTCGCCAAAATAACGCTGAAATATAAAGGATTCCCAAAGTGCGATCCACGGTGAAAGAGAAAACCGAAGATGTGCTATATAGATAGATAGATAGATAGTAGGAATGGGTGATATTTTACCGTTCACGATATACCGTCAAAAAATTCCTCACGATAAGAATTTGTATCTCACGGTAAAAACGATAAATTCCTGTTGATGATGTTTTAGTGTGAAGGAAGGAAGGAAGGAAGGAAGGAAGGAAGGAAGGAAGGAAGGAAGGAAGGAAGGAAGGAAGGAAGGAAGGAAGGAAGGAAGGAAGGAAGGAAGGAAGGAAGGAAGGAAGGAAGGAAGGAAGGAAGGAAGGAAGGAAGGAAGGAAGGAAGGAAGGAAGGAAGGAAGGAAGGAAGGAAGGAAGGAAGGAAGGAAGGAAGGAAGGAAAGGAGCCTGAAAGAAAGAAAGAAAGAAAGAAAGAAAGAAAGGAGCCTGAAAGAAAGAAAGGAAGAAAGAAAGAAAGAAAGAAAGAAAGGAGCCTGAAAGAAAGAAAGAAAGAAAGAAAGAAAGAAAGAAAGAAAGAAAGAAAGAAAGAAAGAAAGAAAGAAAGAAAGAAAGAAAGAAAGAAAGAAAGAAAGAAAGAAACGAGCCTGAAAGAAAGAAACGAGCCTGAAAGAAAGAAAGAGAAATTAGAAAGAAAGAAAGAAACGAGCCTGAAAGAAAGAAAGAGAAATTAGAAAGAAAGAAAGAAACGAGCCTGAAAGAAAGAAAGAAAGAAAGAAATGAGCCTGAAAGAAAGAAAGAAAGAAAGAAAGAAAGAAAGAAAGAAAGAAAGAAAGAAAGAAAGAAAGAAAGAAAGAAAGAAAGAAAGAAAGAAAGAAAGAAAGAAAGAAAGAAAGAAAGAAAGAAACGAGCCTGAAAGAAATTAGAAAGAAAGAAAGAAATTAGAAAGAAAGAAAGAAAGAAAGAGGAAAAAAAAGCATAAATTCCCGTTGATACGTTTTTGTGTAACAAACATGGCAGATCTGAGAGTGAGATAGATTTATAGTTACAAAGATGGAGTTGAATTGGTATTTTTTTATCGTCATTTTTATCGTTATCGGGATAAATGCCAGAAATTATCGTGATACATTTTTTAGTCCATACCGCCCATCCCTAACGATAGATAGATGGACGACATCCATCCGTTAATTCCCCCCATGGGGGATCAGGTCACGGGGCAGCAGACGTTTCCTCCAGCTTTTCCAAGGAGATATCGTGGCATTCCCAGGTTATCTGAGACGCAATCTGTCAAGCTTGTCCCGTGTCTTTCCTGGGGCCCCCTCCCGATTGCCTTAAAACACCTCCCTCCCCCCGAAGGATGCGTGTCGGAGACGTGGTAACCAGATTTACTGCAGAGGAAGCTCACCTCGGCTGCTTTGATCCCTGATCTGGATCTTTCAGGAGGTGAGGGTCAGCCGAGGGTGCAGCTTCCTCTCCGCCGCTCCCATCTGCCCGTCCAGCTCCCGCCACATTCCTCCCCCCCCCGTGAACAAGCTCCGCGCTCCCGACCCGCAGAGGACTTTCCACCCTCCTTCTGATCTGATATTCATGTTGACAATTACCCTCTGGAGGTGCAGTCAGAGGTCGTTGTTCCACCAGAAAGTAAAACAAACTCAAATACGTCCTCAGTGGCTCCCACTCCAGCAAAAGTGTGCACATGGAAAAAGTTTGTATGCGATATCAATAGTTACCGGGTAGGGCTGGGGATCGATTCAAATGTCAAGAATCGATTTGATTCTTAAGATTCAGAATCGATTATCAAGATTTGATTTGATTCGATTCTGATATTGATTTGGGTTAGTGTTATTAAAATTGTTTTTTGAGCTGTTGCATGAATTATATGACTGTAGTTATGCAAAATATTACTACTAGTATTATATTGAGATTAAACAGCAAGTATTGGCAGCTAATGATGCTGTAAGGACCAATCAGCTCCCAGAATGCTGATAGAACTGAAACAGAAACATCATGTGGGTCAGAATTACCAAACAGATCCAGGGAGGAAACAGAGACGGATTAAATCGGTTTTATTTTTTCCCACATTCCGTTTTTATTTGTTCCATTTTCGGTCTATTTTGGTTTTAAATTTTTGAGCATTTGGTTTTTAGCATTTTTTGCAAATGTAACCCCAAGACAGTTTATAAAGTAATGAAATATAGACAATTTATGCAATTATAACCTAACACTTTAATGTTTTCAAACCTTTAAACATATTTAAAGGCAAAAACATGGCACCAGTTATTCTCGTGTCCAACAAAACATTCCTTTTTTGGGGAAAAACAAAAAAATAACCAAAAGTTGTAATGATTGATTGATTGATTGATCTTTATTCATCTTGAACAAAACAAAAAAACACACCATACATCAACAACAATAATAAAGCACAACCAGTTTTGTTCAAGAAGGGACAGGAAGAAGCAAATGCTTATCTAGTCCGGCCCCTTCTTGCAATATAAGAATATCCGATATATAAAAGAATAATAATAGCAATAACAATAATAATAATAATAATAATAATAATAATAATAACAACAATAATACATATATACAGTATATACCCTTCTTCTTGACATATAAAAGTATATGAATATAAAAGTAATTAAAAGACAAGTGAGTCAATAAATAAAAGTAGCTAAAACGAAAGGTGTGCTTGATGCACAGTAGAGAAGAAAAAAAAAGTCAATGAAAAAAACAAAAACATAATAAAAGTAGCTAAAAAAGAAAGAAAAGCATCATGCACCGAAGAAAAAAGACAATGAAAAAAATAAAATAAAAAATAAAATGAAATGATGAATGATGAAAAAAAAAATACATAAATAAATAAAAGAAAAAAAATTCGATCTTTAGACATATGAATCGATTTTTAGGAATAAATATGCGAATCGATTTAGAATTGGGAAATTCATTTTTTTCAACACAGGCCTAGCTCCCACTCAAGCAAAAGTGTGCACATGGAAAAAGTTTGTATGCAATATCAATAGTTACCGGGGTGTTTTTAATGATTCATGTGCCGCGGTTTAGCCTGTAGGGCTGTCTGGCATTGGTGTGTCTGCAATAAGCTCGTTTACGTGATTAGCCTCGCGTCCTCCGTGCATCATCCGACACGGCGTTCAGTTCATCTGCACTAAGACGCTGATTCCTCTGAAATGACCGGGGGATTCCACGAGAGCTTTGTGGGTCCAGCCGGGGCTTTCCGAAGCGGGCGGCACGTGTGCGTCGGATCATCGCGGCGTTAGGACTCCGAGAGCTGCCGAGGCCAGACTCTAATAAATCATTAAAAATGGTTAGTCCTCGTGCAGTTTCCACACAAACGCCCCTCCTGAAGTAACACTATCTGCAGAGGCTGAGGCTGTTTTTCCGTTAGATTCTGCAGATTTAATCCCAGCAGTCACATTCTTCAAGCTTATGCCTGTTTTTTTTGTGTTGTCGTCCCCTCAGGGCCACTTCTTGCCTTCGTGTTGCTCCTGCATTTTATCGCTGCAGGATTACATGCTGCCAGAGCCGGAGTCTGTTCTTGATTTCAAGTTTTTCAGGACAGTTTTTAATATTTATACTTGAAAGGATAATCCAACGAGACCTATAAGAGGTGGAGTTTTACATCCCTGGCATGTATACAGTCACTTTTAGTGTAAATTCATGTCTTTTTTAATGGCGTTTAAGTCGTGTTTGCATCGCTGCAACTACGTGGTCCCATCCAGGGACAGTTGCAGGCAGCAACACTTGTGATATGTTCCAGTGAGACGTGTCTGCAAAAACAAGGTCCAGCTGTCAAAATCCCAGCTGATGCTCGGCGCCGAGGATACACAGACGGATGTACGTTGCATTCCATGCCATTATGGCACAGTAATATTTGTTACTGCACACTTATTTCACGATACTTCAGTCATTTCTGCTACGTGGTTCCTGGCTGAGACTCAAAAGTCTCTACACTCAGTTTTGCAAGAGCTATCTTGGTGTTTTAGTGTTTGATTTGTCTTCAGCAAGTCATTTTCTCTCCTGTCAAGAATGAGTCCAAGTTAATTGGAACGGTTTAACGAGACCAGATCCAGTTACACGTATGTGAATATGCAGATACAGGACTGTCTCAGAAAATTAGAATATTGTGATTTTCTGTAATGCAATTACAAAAACAAAAATGTCATACATTCTGGATTAATTACAAATCAACTGAAATATTGCAAGCCTTTTATTATTTTAATTTTGCTGATCATGGCTTACAGTTTAAGAAAACTCAAATATCCTTTCTCAAAAAATTAGAATATGTCATTTCATTTCATTTTATTCTTTATTTCATTCAAAAAACAAAACAATTTAATACAAACACAAATACAAATGTTCCTAACTTATGAATGAAAAGGGAGCAGAAAGAAGAAGAATCTTATCTGATCTGCCCCTTTCACAAATAACATAAATTAAAAATAATAATAAAAAAAAAACAACTAAGTGAATAAAAACAACTAAAATAAAATTAAAATAACATTAAATAAAATGACCACCGCCTACGGGTATGTCAATCAAACTCAACATTTTTCGTTATATTTCCTTAACATACAGGCTTTAATTGTTCTTTTGAATGTAATGTTGGATTTGGATATTCTGGGAATCTTAATCTTAAACTGTAAGCCATAATCAGCAATATTAAAATAATAAAAGGCTTGCAATATTTCAGTTGATTTGTAATGAATCCAGAATGTATGACATTTTTGTTTTTTTAATTGCAGAAAAAATAAAGAACTTTATCACAATATTCAAATTTTCTGAGACAGTTGGGTGCAAACCTGTGGCAGCTGAGCACACACCCCACACCTCCTGCTCTGCAGCTTGCTGCTCTGTGGATTCCCTGCCTGCAGCGTCAGCACTGGAAACATCTACGTCTGCTGTTTACGGCCGGCCTGGACCCGGCTGGGCTCGGTCCAGACCGGGCCGGGCTCACTCTCCCATCGCTGCTGCAGCAGGAAGTAAAGCTGCTTTCGTCAACGAAAATTATGACTAAATATCGTCGTCAACGAACCTTTATCACCTGAGGAAAACCAGACGAGACGCAACGGAAATGCTGGTCATGTGACGATCTTCAAAGAAACATCTCCTGGATGCACTGGGACGCATCTTCAGTGATGTATCCTAGGGTCATCGGGTGTTTCGGGTCTCGCAACATCAGACACCCTCTCCTAGGTGACCCAGCCGGGGGTGATCAGCTCCCGGCTTGCGTCCCAGCAGCAACCCACGGATCTGCCCTCTTTAGCCACAACCACCTTGTGGCTTTCTCTGCAGCCTCACTTGCGGATTTAATGGCCCTCTTCTTTGCTGCTCCTGCAATGCCCAAGCGACCTAGGGCTTTGCAGAGCGAGCGTCCCGCGAAGCCTCGACAGCCGACTTCTATGGGCTCATAGTATGTTCTCCAGCCCCTTCCCCTACACTCCTCCACCAACTCCTGATATTTTGCACGTTTCCTCTCGTTGGCTTCCTCGATCCGCTCTTCCCAGGGCACTGTCAGCTCCAGCATGATCAGATGTTTTGAAGCCTCGGAGGTGATGATCATGTCTGGCCGGAGAGATGTTATAACAATGTGCTGGGGGAACCTCAGCTGTTTCCCGAGGTCGACGTGCAGCTGCCAATCCGGGGCTGTATGTAGGAGTCCTGATGCTGTCTGTGGGCCTTTCACGGGTCTCTCTCCAGCTTTGACAAAGGGGATTGCCTTCTTTGGAGCATGGTGTTGTTTGCTGGTGCTGATAGCTGAGGCTATGCTCTCTGCAACTGCTTTGAGCACCTGATCGTGGCGCCATCGATAGCGGCCATCGGCCAGGGCCCTTGGACAGCTGCTGAGGAGGTGTTCTAGGGAGCCTCTTCCGGAGCAAAGGGGGCAGGAAGGTGTCTCGATCTTCCCCCACACATGGAGGTTTGCTGGACTTGGGAGAGCATCGTAGACTGCCTGCACAAGGAACCGAACGCGATGGAAGTCTGCCTGCATGATGTTGGACCAGGTGACTTTGCGCTGTAACGTGCTCTCCCACCTTGTCCATGCTCCCTGCTGCCGGAGTCCCACCGCCCTGCTCACTCGCTCTTCCTCCACACCTGCTCGGACCTCTTCCTGGAGTAGATGGTGCCTCTCCTTGCCTCGGGCCTGGCTGACTTTGGACTTTGGGAAGTAGCCCAAGCCTGCTCTTCCTGTTGCCAAGACCCCCACCAGTGCCTTCTGCCTTAGGCGAGACTCTGCCACCTCCACTGCCTTCTCAGCCCTCCACTTCCTGCCCGTCCTCACTTCAATCCCAGCTGATGCTACCTTGCAGTCCCTGGAATCCCTGTACTGTAGGGCTTCTCTGGTGCGTGCTACCTTAAATTCCTCAGTGAGCCCACTGAAAGGTAGCTGCAGGGTGTTGCTAGACCCGTACAGGGCAGCGCTGTTGAGGCTGCGTGGAAGGCCTAGCCACTTCCGGAGAAAGCTGCTGATCTTCCTTTCGAGGGATTCCACGGTTGATACTGGGACTGCATAGATGAGGAGAGGCCACAGGACTCTTGGCAGGATGGAGTGCTGGTAGATCCAGGCTTTAAATCTACCTGGCAGGCCGGACTTGTCCACCTTGGTGAGCCACGCTCCAAGGTCTTCGCCAGACTTCTGGATGGCAGCGGAGTCTCTAAGGCTAGAGTCAAAGAGTTTCCCCAAGCTCTTGACTGGTTGCTCCGTGATGGTTGGGATTGCAGTTCCTGAGATTGAAAACCGGAACTTGTCAATCACCTTCCCCCTCTTCAGTACCATGGACCTTGACTTGGAGGGTTTGAAACTCATCCTAGCCCATGTGATGAGTCTGTCCAGTCCTTGCAAGATCCACCTGCTCCCTGGCACTGATGTAGTTGTTATGGTCAGATCATCCATGTAGGCTCTTATTGGGGGCTGACGAACACCTGATCTGGATAGAGGCCCTCTGCATTCCACCTCAGCTGCCTTGACCAACGTGTTCATCGCCAGTGCGAAAAGGGTAACAGAGATGGTGCACCCTGTTATTATTCCTTTCCCAAGGCGGTGCCAGTCTGATGTTTCCGACCCTGACGTGAACCTGAGCCTGAAGTTGTTATAATAATCCAGGATCAGGTCTTTGATCTTGCTGGGAACATGGTGGAGGTGTAATGTGAGCTCAACTAGTTTGTGTGGGATGGACCCGTAGGCGTTAGTCAGGTCCAACCACAACACAGCTAGGTCGCCTCTGTTCTCACGGGCCTCTCTGATGAGTTGTGTAACTACACCAGTGTGCTCTAAGCAGCCGGGAGCTCCAGGAATCCCACCCTTCTGCACTGAGGTGTCAATGTAGTTGTTCTTGAGGAGAAACTCAGTCAGTCTTCTGGAGATGATGCTGAAAAACACCTTCCCTTCCACACTCAATAGTGAGATTGTCCGAAACTGGTTGATGTTTTTCGAGTCCTCCTCCTTGGGAATCCAAACCCCCTCTGCACACCTCCACTGGTCGGCCACTTTCCCCCTTCGCCAGATTACCTTCAAAGTCTTCCACAGGTGCCGGAGGAGCTCTGGACAGCGCTTGTAGACAAGGTAGGGTACACCACTTGGGCCTGGGGAAGATGCTGAACGGGCTGCCTTGACCACCTCTTCAACTTCCTTTAGGCTAGGCTCCGTCAGCTTGAACTCTGCTGTTGGTAATGCAGGGCTGATAAGAGCTTTGTTGGGTCCCAGATCTTCTTCTCTCAGTGGGTCACTCACGGTGTTTTCGAGGAAGCGATTCACTTCCTCCCTTGAGCACTCGAGTCGGCCACTGCGCTTGTCCCCAAGCAGTTGTTTTGTGAACCGGAAGGGGTTGGCAATGAAGGCCGCTCTCTTCCTCGCTCTCTCTCTTCCCCGCCTCCTGTGCCACTCTGCTCTGCGGAGGGTTGTCAGCTTCTTCCGCAGGATGTTGCGCAGTTCTGCCAATGGTTGCTTCTCCTCTTCAGCAGCGCACTTGAACTGCTTCTTGAGGGTTCTGAGCTCCTGTCGCAGCTGATGTATCTTGGCGGCCCTGCGGTTCATGGTGTAGGGATTGGGCTTGTTGTTGCCCTTCTCCATCTGGCCAAATCTTTCGGAGCCATAACTGACAATGATGGTGGTCATTGCTAGGAGTCTGCTGTCGGCATCCCCTTTGGCTATGGCTCGAATGATGTTGGACACGTCCTCGTCAAACTGCAGCCACTCACTCCATCTGCTTGCTGGGGGCCACTTAATCCGCTGCTGTGGAACTACTCTGCTTGGCTTGGGAGACTGTGGTACGTGGAGGGACTGGGAACTGTGGTGTGTCTCCTGTCCGGGCTCCTCCTGCGTCTCACCAGGTCCAGGACCTGTGCGTTGCACCTCGCTCTCCCGCGCCAAACATTTCATCCTGGCCTGATGGATTTTCAGGCCACGTTGGTTCTTGCACAGCTTGCCGCAAATGCATGTTATACTCATAGTCAGTTCGTTTGCTGGGGTCATTAACCTTGGGTCCGTCCGATTGGAGATCTCATCCTCCCCCCCTCTCGGGATCTCCTGGGGGTATAACTCATTAGGGCTTTCCGTAGCTTGTTTGGGTTCTTCCTCACGAAAGATACAGGCTGGGGTGCTAACCCATACTGTCCCGGGTGCCGTCTTTCCGAGCTGTCAACTGTCTCTCCAGTCGTCGACCAAACTATTCTTGGTTGCCACCTAGTCTCTTCCTAGGAGTCACTGGCATCGCCAGACTGTAACTTCAAAGAAACATCTCCTGGATGCACTGGGACGCATCTTCAGTGATGTATCCTATATACGATACGATAATTAAATATATAAAGCAATATCGTAGAGGAATAAAAACAATACTAAAATGAAGATTACAAAATAAAAACTCTGCTAAAATGTGTCTCATTTTCGTTGACCAAAACGAGACGAAATGTTCTAACAAAGATCCTTAATGTCCATGTTTTCAGTAGTTTCTCTGGTTTAATGTCCATGTTTTCAGTAGTTTCTCTGGTTTAATGTCCATGTTTTCAGTAGTTTCTCTGGTTTAGTTCTGCTGGGTGACGTTAGTCCTCAATCCCAGTCGCTGCAGCAGGAATCAGATCCAGAATCAGCTGCAGAGTTAGAGGCTGATGCCGTTAACGCAGAGCTCTAGTTAACGTACATTAAAAACAAAGTTACATAGAGAAACGCAGGGATCTGCTCTGGGGGGAGAAGAAGAAGAAGAACCATCTTTGGATACACTTTCCTACATAGACGTGGAAAAGAAAACCCAATGTGTCGTCGAAAAAGAAAAAGATGGGGAGAAATCCGGAAAAATAAACATGTTGTAAACTCAAATTAGAGTCTTCTGTATCTGGAATGAATGTATTCTTGAGTCTATAAGGTAACAATAATATAATAATAAGATAACCTTGTTTGAATTGTAAAATGGGTTTGGATAAATACAATCTTTGACTAAAACGAGACTAAAATGCTCAGACTTTTAGTCGACTGAAACTTGACACGACTAAAAGGAGAATGAACATGACTAAAACTCATAAAAACTAAAATGATAGCTGGACCCAAAGACTAGATTAAAACTAAAACTGAAACAGGCTGACAGAAACAACACTATCAGGAACTGATGATGTTCATGCTGTTCCTTTCTCAACCTGGCTCGGTGACCCAGTTAGACCCCGTTAGGATTCCAGGATCCCCTGAGGTGAAGGTTTGACTGCAACTCTGACCGTTTGTGTGGTTTTGGTTCTGATCTCGGCAGCGTCCTCGTCGCCGCCGTTCAGCCTCGTCTAGGATACGTTGCAAGGATTGGAAGGAATATTTTAGGAAACATCCAGGGTGTATTTCCTCCTGACACACGTTTTCTTGACTTCTAGCTTTTGAAACGCATCTGCAGGTATAATATATATATATAAACTTTATTTGCAGACACTGGGTCCAGAATACAAAACGAGATACAAAGACACAGACATTAAAAACAAAGAAAGAGATTCACTTGTGCCGTTCAAATTAGTTAAAAACATACAAACATTTCCTCCAGTGTTTCCAGAAACAGGAGGAGAACCTTGTATTGCTCTGTGTCGTCTCTGTTAACGCCATAATTAAAGCATTCTTTAACTCCTTCAGTCTACACATAAATCTAAACATAAAATTCCTCAGTACAGCATGGAAAGTGGGAACGTCACTGGTCAGAAACATTTAATTGCACTTGTCCATCTAGGGCAGGGGTGTCAAACTCATTTTGCTTGGCGGGGTCGGATTTGACCAATTTTTTTCTTGCGGACTCAAAATAACAAAAACGGTGCGAATTTTTTTTTTCTAATTCTTTTTTTTTTTACTATTGTTATCTAATCCAATATCAGTTTAGTTAATTTTAAAGGAAATATGCACTTTGTTTACACTCTAATTATGTAAAATATATTTCTTCGGGATCTTTTCTTGAAATTTTTCGTTTTATTTTTCAAATTATGTAAGATACTTTTAATATCATTTTACAAAGATAAACAGAAACAAGTATGTTTTTTTTATATTTCGCTTTTTTATAGGAAATGTAATTAAAAGCAAATCTTTCTTATTACATCCGAGAGTGTTTCTTTGTGATTTAGAGATTTTTCCAGTACAATTAAGTGTATTTATTTTTAAAAATTGGCGTGGATATTTACACCAGTGTGCCGAAAAAGTCAGCACTTCTCTTTTAACTGTTTTACTTTGTCACTATCCTCGTATTCAAAACTGAAATTCTCCAAATAAATATCTTCTATCATCTTTTTTAGCAGTGATATTTTTCCTGCGAAAATATAAGAGTAGTCAGTCAATAATAATAGTGTACAAAGAAATAAAATTGGCAAATGCATTCTAGAAAACTAAAAACATTTCAAAAACTGCTCTCTTTGTGGAATAACGATGGATTTGTAGAGGAAATATATTATCGGATATGCTGCGATTCATGGCAATCTATGCCTTCCTTTTTAGTAAATTAACATTTTGGTTTTTTGCGTTGGAAACTTCTCGCGGGCCGCACATTTGACACCCCTGATCTAGGGAATTTTTAAAAAATTCTAAAAGCATCGTTGTATGCCACCTGTAGTTTTTTCATTTTAGCACTGGTATAATGTCACCACAAGTGAGCGGTGTACAGCGGAGTGCAATATGTTTTAAACAGTGCTGTTTTAACATTATCTGTACACACGTGCCAGCATATTGGCTTGGCCATATACAGAGGTGTCAAGTAACAAAGTACAAATACTTTGTTACCTTACTTAAGTAGAAATTTTGGTTATCTATACTTCACTGGAGTAATTATTTTTCAGACGACTTTTTACTTTTACTCCTTACATTTTCACATAATTATCTGTACTTTTTACTCCTTACATTGTAAAAACAGCCTCGTTACTCTATTTCATTTCGGCCTTTTAAACTATCCAGTTAAATTGCTCCATCCGGATAGAGTGAATTTGGTTGTGGTTGTTTCAGATGTTCTTGTCCAGTTTTGTTCTTACATCCGTTCCCTCAGATTCCTGCAACTAAACTTGGATGTACATTCCAATAAAGGTTAGGATAAATGATAACATGCCTCTGAAGTTTGACTTTTTGCACCATTACAATACTTATAGGCAACTAGTCATCATATCTCCTGCTCTCTGAAACACATGTTAATGCTCAATAGTACACATATATGCTTCTTTAATATATTTACATTATACTAAGATGCATTCATTTTCAATGGCTTTTGTCCTTAATGGCTTTTTTCCCCCTTACAGTACTTTTACTTTTATACTTTAAGTAGTTTTGAAACCAGTACTTTTATACTTTTACTTGAGTAAAAAACTTTAGAACATCATACAGTTTAAAAATAGTTTAAAACAGACCATGATTGGTAAATACCAACAAGATTGAAGGATAAGATGCAAGAGAGAGAATTATGGAATTATGCAGGTAATAATTACTGATCTTTTTGTCCTTGTTTTAATCGGGACTATTTATTATGTATTTTTCCTTTTTTCTTTTCTTACTGGTTCTTTGCTGTTACATATATTTTTTTTGTGTTTTGTGTTTGCTTCTTTTTTGGGTGGAAATGCTAAAAAGCATTTGTTGTAGAAAGTGTAAATAATAATAATGTGAAGGTTAAAGGGTAGGCATTTATAAGCTCAAAGCTTCAGCCTATTCCTTTTCGATCCAAATGATTACACGACATGTTATGAATGAGTGTACCATATTGAGCACATGATAAAAAAAAAAATAAATAAATATATGGTTCTTTAATATATTTGGATTATACTAAGATGCATTTATTTCAATGGCTTTTGTCCTTAATGGCTTTTTCTCCCTTACATTACTTTTACTTTTATACTTTAAGTAGTTTTGAAACTAGTACTTTTATACTTTTACTTGAGTAAAAAACTTGAGTTGATGCTTCAACTTCTACAGGAGTATTTTTAAACTCTAGTATCTATACTTCTACCTGAGTAATGAATGTGAATACTTTTGACACCTCTGCTCGTGACTGCCCCCCCTCCAGGTGCCACTCTCAACATGCGTCCAGCTCCGCTGCCCCTGGAGGAGATGGAGTGGAGGCAAACCCCCCCGCCCCTCACCACCACTCCAGGAACCTTCCGGCTGCGTCGGGGAAGCCGCTTCACCTGGAGGAAAGAGTGCCTGGCGGTGATGGAGAGGTAAGAGCAGCGGGGACGTCTGCGGTCGAAGGGCAGCGGGTCCAAAATAATGAGAAGGTTGCAGAGTTATTTCCTCGAGGAGCAAAACCTGGATACCGAGGAAATGCAGTCTGGCTCCTGTCATAACAACGCTCTGGATATTGGCTCGGGCGTACGGCGTACATAACAAACGCAGCAGCCGCAGTTTGTTGACATTGCCCTTGTCTTGTGAAATTAATTTAATCAGCGCGACTCTCCTGCTATTTATAGCTACTTCAATGACAACCAGTACCCGGACGAGGCCAAGAGGGAGGAGATCGCCAACGCCTGCAATGCTGTCATCCAGAAACCAGGTGAGACGCAGAGAGCAGCACGGCGTCGGAGCCACGGCGACGTTAACCCCTTAAGACCGGCGGGAGCGTACAATTACAACCAAATAAAAGAGCAATGAAACTTTCTGCATGTTAAACAGGAAGAGTTTCACTTTCATATCCTGCATTTAGTGTCCCAGAGTTTTAATCCATTAAATTGTTTGGAAAAATCCCACAATAATCCAGTAAAAGTGCAGAAATCTTCATAATTGACATCACAGGTTATTTCTAAACATCAGTTTAGAGTTTTTTTTTTTTAATAACTTTTTATTTTTTCCTTTTTCACAAATAACAGAACATTTCCCCCTACACAGACAATCAAAAAGTGCATATTAGGTCGACATTAATACAGACAGCAAGATTACTTATTAAGACAATTCCCCTTCTTTTACTACAACCTATTTCTTATTATCATTTTTAATTTCCAATCAAACTCTTTCCATAATTGACTATTTAATCCCTTGTGACTGTCCATACATAATTCTTCCCACAGACTTAGTTCCAATTCCCATTTTTCCTTAATATTCAGTGTGTTTTGTGTATCAGTTGAGATTCTTTTATATATCTGAGATACATGCTTTTTATTTGGGATACCCTCTATTATAGAAATAAAATATTGTTCAATTTTATTTGGACTTTTACTAACTGTCTCTCTCTCCGTGTGGCTTGTCAGATAGTGTCTTATTTGGAAATATCTGTATAAATCATTTGATACAAGTCCAAATTGTTCCTGAAGTTGTCTAAATGATTTAATCACTGTTCCATCAAATAATTGATTTATTGTGGTAAGTCCCCTATTGGCCCATATTCGGTACCAGGTTGGAGTTTTTCACAGAGGTGTCGTCATTTTCCCGGGAAACTAGTCGGTTTGAATTTGTGCTCTTGTTCGTGCTTTTTATCAGAGATAAAAAGTATGAATTAATTCCAAATACATTTTCTGAGGTTTGAAAGGCTTCTGTGTAATTAGCAAATAAAAATACTCCATAAAATGGCAGTATAGCATGCAAAAATGTGAATGTAACTAGGTCAGAAAGGGTTAAAGGTGTTTTCTTATGTGTACACGTCGGTCTTTCAACCTGATACAGTCAGGATGAGAGCTTTGTTTACTTTGTTTCCCATCCCACGCTGGACACGTCGACAGACGGCAGTGTTAGTTTTGTCAATACTTCATCCAACAACCTTTTATTTTCACATGTAGCTTTCCACCAAAGATGCTACAAAAGTACAAAACTCTTTCGGCGATTTCAAAGTCAACACGATGCAGACAAACGGACTGGAAGCTGAATCCTCCACCTAAAACCACCCCTCAATAACAAAGCTGAAAAGATGGGGCATCGTTGCAGCGATAATCTGTCTCCTTTTAATCAGTTTGGTCGGTAGATCGATAACCCGATCAGCAGAAATCCGTTTGAAACTGTTTTATTGTCAGGAAATCATCAAATGAAAGAACAGAGATGATTCTCATCATCTTTAAACTGGAGATTCTGTAAATCTGTTGACTAATATCCAGTACTCGAGTTGTAAAAAAAAATCAGGGGGGATGGTGGATTTTATCATATGGGGACAGATAATTTGTGCTGATTACAAATAATATAATATATTACAAATAATAGCAGTGACCAAAACACCTGCAGAAATACTGCAGGAATGACATAGCAGCAGTTAAATGCAGCCTTCTGTAAGCTTTAAATATCCACTGGGCTTACATCAAATACATCAAAACACAACAATAAAAAACACTTTTCTGAACTTATCAATATGACTCTGTCCTTCACAGGATAAGTAACATGGATCACTGCAAAAACTCACAATCTTAACAAGAATATTTGTCTTATTTCTAGTTAAAATGTCTCATTTTAGTAAAAAAATCTCATTACACTTAAAACAGGACTCATCACTGGAAAAAACAACAATTTTCACCTGTTTCAAGTAGATTTTCACTTTAAATAAGTTTTTATTTTTTATTTTTTTTAAATCTGATTCATATTCGAAAATAAGTAGAAAAATCTGCCAGTGGAACAAGATGTTTTTGCTTGTAATGAGAAGATAAATCTTGTCCCACTGGCAGATTTTTCTACTTATTTCAAGTGAAAATTTACTTGAAACAGGTGAAAATTGTCAAATAAGTTATTTTTCTGGTGTTATTTTTCTGGTGATGACTCTAAATGTTGAAATAGCAGTAAAACCACATTCATTGATGAAATGACATAAGGGATGGAAAGGAGGGATGGCAGTTTTACAGGGGGATGATTTGGACCGTTTTTATTTCAGGGGGGGATGCCATCCCCCCTCATCCCCCTCAACTCCAGTACTGCTAATATCCAAAAGTAAAAGTCAAATCAGGCGTATTTTTGTGTCTCTAAACTACGTTCTCATCATCTCAGAGGAGGAATAACTGCAGTAAATCAGTTGTGAATAAAGTTTGTTGCTTGTGTTTGTCCCTTCAGGGAAGAAGCTGTCTGATCTGGAGCGGGTCACCTCCCTGAAAGTTTACAACTGGTTCGCTAATCGCCGCAAGGAGATCAAGCGCCGGGCCAACATTGGTAATGTTTGAGACGGCCGGGGGGGTCAGGGTTCACCCTCTCACCGTACCATCCCGTTGTTCTGACGAGGTCTGATCATCCTTTTCCTCCAAGAAGCCACAATCCTGGAGAGCCACGGGATCGACGTCCAGAGTCCGGGCGGTCACTCCAACAGCGACGACGTGGACGGCAACGACTTCTCCGAGCAGGTACCGTCGCCCACACGCCGCTGCGTTTCTTTATCTTTATCTCCTTATTGTCCCGTGAAACTGTCGGGAGGCGACAGCTCGTTCCTTCTCGTTCGTTCTCGCCGCATCAGCCCGTTTTTACTAATTAATGTTGCTAAATTTAGAGCGAGCCGCATTAATAAGTGACATCAGCAGATTGTGGCTCTGAGCTTCTCCCTCTGAACTCTGGGTAAATCTGAGATGTCTTAATGGAACAATGGTCGAAATGCTCGTTGCCCCTGATCATGTGACTGAGAAACCCCGTGTGTTGGAAACTCCCGCAGGCCTGTGACCTTCAGTACTTCGACAAGAGACCTCTCAGCCGACCGTTTGGCCTTTACCGCCTGGAGCCCACCTCACCCACACAGGTACACACACACACACACACACACACACACACACACACACACACACACACACACACACACACACACACACACACACACACACACACACACACACACACACACACACACACACACACACACTGATTTTACTGCAGGGAAAAGCTGCAGATTAATTGTTCTTCACTTTCTAGGATTTTATTTCTTCTTTGACCAACAGCGAGTGATGAATCTCAGTGTACTCATCTTTTAGAGCAGTGGTCCCCAACCCCCGGCCCGCGGCCCGGTACCGGGCCGTGGGTCATTTGGTACTGGGCCGCACAGAAAGAAAAAGTAATTTCTGTAGTCCCAACTGATGATGGATGACTCTCAAACTGATGGTTCACAATGTTTTTATTCCTTGGATGTAAATACACTGCAAACACACCATAAGAGCTATAAAGCAGTGGTTCCCAACCTTTTCTGAACCGCGGACCAGTTTAATGTCTGACAATATTTTCACGGCCCAATCTAAAGGTGTAGCTGATAAAAACGTAATAAAATTACATAAAAATGATATAAAAATAAAATAAAATAAAATTAAAAGATCGGCACTAAAAACTGTGGTATTTTCACTATAGTAATAATAATAATAATAATTAATAAATAATAAATAATAAAACATAATTTTCAAAAAAATAAAATGAAATAATGGAAATTGTAAATTACCTTTAGTATGAGTATTTCTATAAATTGTTTTTATGTTTGTTTTCTCATTAACGTTTTTTAAAGCCAGGCTTTTATTTTATTTGTTATATATTAAGGAGACCGATATTTAGTACTTTTATTTTGAAGGCGTCTCGCCGAGACCTTGTAAACATCCGGCGCTTCAGACTTTAACGGTAAAAGTTTAACGGCAGTAGAAAGTTTGTCTGAAAGACTAAACTAGTGTCAGGAATGCTGAAGTGGAGCCTAACTGACACAAAAAGCACCTGCTGATAAGGATTTGTTTGATTTTATTCCTTTATAGCTCTTAAAGTGTGTTTCAGTGTATTTACATCCAAGGAATAAAAACATTGTGAACCATCAGTTTGAGAGTCAACCATCATCAGTCAGGGATGCTACAGAAATAATTTTTTCCTTCTGTGCAGCCCGGTACCAAATGACCCACGGCCCGGTACCGGGCCGCAGCCCGGGGGTTGGGGACCACTGCTGTAAAGGAATAAAATAAAATAAAAGAGAGTTAGTCTTTCTACATTCATATAAGTTTAATTTAACTTAAATACAGACCGACAGCTGCTCGGTCGCTCGGTAATAAAGCTACCGTTAACCACAATACATGACAGTAACCATGGTAACCAAACTCAAGCTGGACATAAACACGGCATAAAATTTGCAAAGAAAACAAACCTTGTGCTCCTCATCAGCCAGGTGCTTTTTGTGTCAGTTAGGCACCACTTTAGCATTCAAGACACTAGTTTAGTTTTGCAGACACACTTTCTACTGCCGTTAAACTTTAACCGAAGCGCCGGATGTTTACAAGGTCTCGGCGAGACGCCTTCAAAATAAAACCACTAAATAACGGTCTCCTTAATATATAACAAATAAAATAAAAGCCTGGCTTTAAATAACGTTAATGAGAAAAAATAAAATAAAAACACATTTATAGAAATACTCATATTAAAAGGTAATTTACAATTTCCATTATTATTTTTTTTTTTTCGAAAAATTATTTATTATTATTATTATTATTATTATTATTATTATTATTATTATTACTATAGAGAAAATACCACAGTTTTTCGTGCTGATCTTGTCATTTTATTTAGTTTTTATCAGCTACACCTTTTAGATTGGGCTGTGAAAATATTGTCAGACATTAAACCGGTCCGCGATTCAGAAAAGGTCGGGGAACACTGATTTAGACGACGTAGAAACAGATTCCAAGAGTGCAGTCGGGTTGAATCAGTCAGGTTTCTGGGTTTGGGGTTAACCAGCGCCCCCTGCAGGTCCAGACGGCAGCTGTTACACCGACACCACTCAGTCTAAAGCGTTTACACAAATATTTCTGCTTATTTTTCTTTAACGCGCCTTAGAAGATAAACCACAAGTCAAAAAAAGAGTTTACCCAAGATTATAGTTGTCGTTTTATCCAACGGGTTATTTAATGTTCAGCATTTTAATGAGGAATTCACCAACTCCAATGTGTCGGTACTCGCTTCACAAGTACAACCTTGTTGTTTTTATTTTAATTTTATGTTGGTTGTCAGTAAATGCATCTTAACAAAATGTTTACTTTTTATCAGACAAGAATTTTTTTTTTTTTTTTTTTTAAATACCTGGCATGTTTCGGTGATTCCTTTCAAGGCAAAAATGACCCGCCATTTATCAGCTGATAAAAAGAGACTCACCTGTCGACAGAGACGAGTCTTATCTTTAAACTATCATCAGAAGATCATAATCTGTCTCCTTTTTTTAAACAGTTTTGTTGGTATATCGAAAACCTGATTAGCAGAAATCTGTTTGCAACAGTTTTATTGTCAGGAAATAATCAGATAAAAGAACAGAGATGAGTCTTATCATCTTTAAACTGGCGATTCTGTAAATCTGTTGACTTTGATCTTTTTGTTTTAGAGAAATTTCACGCTAATATCTAAAACTTAAGCAACAAATCTTTGTAAAGTCAAATCAGGCGTATTTTTGTTTCTCCAACGTTCTCGTCTCAGAGGAGGAATAGCTCCCATCAGTGGGGGAACTGCAGGAAATCATTTCCAAATGAAGTTTGTTGCCTGTCAACAGGTGATTTGTGCCTCCTTTTAACATCAGCTGATAAATGGCAGGTCAAACACACCATGTTGTGACTGATGAAGGCGAAAGTAATCGCTGAAACATGTCAGGTGTTTAAAAAACCTAAAAATTCTTGTCTGAAAAAAAGAATTAGCAAATTAAATTGTAAAGCCTTGGACAAAATGAACTCTATTAAATCAGTAAATGCAACCATTTAAAAACGTATTATTATTATTACCTAATTTTTGTTGTTTCCAAATCAAGGAAGCACATTGTAATAAGTCAGTGGAAAGCTTCCAAAGTTTCTCACTTTCAGAGTGTTGTGGGGAAAAAAAACAAAAACTTACACATGATTAATTTATGATTAATAAAGTTGTACAGCCTCTGAGGCAAAAACAACTTGAGAGAACAAACGAGCATCTGAGACGACGAGCTTAATCCCCGCTGAGCTGCTCAGTGGAGCGACGCTATCGCAGGAAAGAGGTGAAGAGTAAAACCAGGTGAGCAGAAGTCGCAGCCTTGGCTGTCTCTGTTGTTAAGTTAATTAGAGGCGATTCCAGGTCTAAGAACCAATATGGGCATGTCGGACCCTTCGCAAGAAGGACAGGGCCGCCGCAAGGGGTGTGCGAATCCACGGGGCCTCGTGCTATGGGCCGTTTTTTTTTTTTTTTTTTTTTCCCAAAATTTTTTTTTCGTTTTTTCCCTTATAAATATCAACAGTCACGTTCCATTACCGACCTAAATGTGTACTAGTCTGTGCATATCAATAAATATATGTGCAATGATGCGCGTGTCTGTTGTTCAATACAACTGATCAGACCAAGCGCAGACACAAGCTGCTCTGATCCAGACGGTGGAGTTGGAACAAACTGTCACACAAAGTCGAGAGAACGAGACAGAATCAGGAAATTTCCATCAGGGGATGAAAAAAGAAAAAAAAACTAAAGAAAAATGGAAGAGTTTAATGCCTCTCTGAAAGGCTTGTTTGATAAATTTGTCACAAAAATCACAGCGTCAAGGCAAGCCCAGATGATGATGAGGCAGGGGAAGGTATCCAGTATTTTGCTAATTGGAGAGTTAAAATTGCGCATACAGACACCCGATCCGACCCAAAAAACCCCAAAAATTTCGCGCGCGCTCGCCACGCTCACGCACGAGGGCCCCCCGACCGTTTCGCACAGGGCCTCGCAAATCTCCCAGGCAGCTCTGAAGGAGGACACCCCTTTTCCACCAAACCGGTTCCAGGCTGGTTCTGGTTCTGGTTCTGGGCCAGGTCTGAGATTTGAACTGGACTCTCTGTTTCCACTGACAAAGAACTGGCTCTGGGCCAGAAGAACCGGTTCCAAAGTAGCACCAACTGTTTGCTGGTCTAGAAGAAAGAACCGCTTACGTAAGCGGAGGGGGTGGAGTTATTAAGACCAACGGCAATATCAAGACTGGGAGACGGAGACATTTTCAAATAAGAAAGAATCTGGATGCAGCAAAGCATCATGGGAGGAGGAGGAGACAACCTGTCTTTTAGAGACGTGTCCACGGAGGAGCTACGTGGACCAAGTCCTGTTAGAGCAGATATGTTGATGTTGCTTCAACTATCGCGCGAACACAGCGACGTAGCTGACGTTTGCAGCAGTGGCGGCTTGTCAATAGGGGGCGCTAGGGCGCCGCCCCCATTAAAATTACAGGAATAAATATAGACACAGTACATATAAATTACGTAATAAAAAGTAATTATCACATCTGTGCACTCATAAAATGTGTCTGACTTTAAATTTTTCAATCCTTCCCATCCCAAACTGGGTTTATTCAGAGTTGTTTTTTGTGCAGACTGAAATACATAGGTTTCAATGGCCAAATGAGTGTGTATTGCATGTTCTTAAACTTTTCTTCCATGTGACTTCATGCTGGTCTCTAATTGGTTACTCAAAGCCTCTCCTCCGGGCGCAGCTCTCTGCGCCGTGGCCAATCAGTGTGTTTTCTGTCATTCTTCATCCAATCTGATTGATTCGTGAGCTGTCAATCAAAGTCACACCCCTGACAGTGTAGACGCGACTGAATCTGTCACTCGCTACAAACGAGTCACAACGACAAGACAGGAGACAATGGCAGCAGAAAAACTAAATTCGGTTGTTTCATTACAAAATAATAATTTAACAAGTAATAATAATATAATATACAAATAATATACAAATAATATATATACCGTATTTTCTGGACTATAAGCTGCACCTGTATATAAGCCGCATCCGCTCTATTTTTAAAAAAAATATTAAAAAAAGATATACAAGCCGCATCCGCTCTATATAAAAAAAAAAGATATGCAAGCTGCAGATATTTCTGTTGTTAGATTAGATATTTACTACATGTACAGAAGGATTTTGAACTGTAAATGATGTACATGTTTGTACCTAAATAGATCTTTCCTAACAGTGTCTTTTAACACGGCAGCAACTTTGCTGATTAAAACGGGACAAAACCAAGAAAATAACCGGTATTTATTTATCTATTTATCTGTTTTGAAATCTGCTTCTACTTCTATCTGCTAAAGAAGAAGTAGCGTATTCTTCTTTGCATTTATTTTGTCTTAGTTTTGATTCTAATTCCGGTTAGAGCGCCCCGAGCAGTGGAAGAAAAATCCACAGAATAGCCGCACCTTTGTATAAACCGCATGGTTGAAAACCTATGAAAAAAGTAGCGGCTTATAGTCCAAAAAATACGGTAATATATTATAATATAATATATTATATTATATTAATATAATATAACAAATAATAATATACAAATAATAATAACAAGTAGAATTTATAGTTGTGTTGTAATCCCCACTCGCCAGTGCGCCCTCCCAAAATTTTTTATCACCAGCTGCCACTAGTTTGCAGTGAAGTAATGACGTAGCTCCTCTTAGCACCCGAGCTATGGAAAAACAAACCGGTTCTCAGCTGGTTCCAAGTTGAACGAGTTGTTAACCAGAACCAGCACTGGAACTGGTTTGGTGGAAAAGGGGTAGGAGAGAAGGGGGATGAAGGGGGTTGTTGGACTTGCAGGGTCCAGATTAGGGATGGGCGGTATGGACTAAAAAATGTATCATGATAATTTCTGGCATTTATTCCGATAACGATAAAAATGACGATAAAAAAAATACCAATTCAACTCCACCTTTGTAACTATAAATCTATCACCACATTCAGTCTTTGGAGCCCCCAAAACACTCATCTAAAAGAATAGTAAACGCTACTAAACTACACCAATTAAATTGAATTAATAAAAAACATTTAAATTAGTACACCTGTACTGCAAAACTGGAATGACTCAAACGAAACAAGTTTGAAATGTAAGAACAGATTCAACATTTATTCAAACTGTATTTCTTAGCTTATAAAATCACAAAGTAGAAAAAAATACAACCTGATAAATAAAGAAACAGGACAAATAAATAAAAGTTCACTGAAAATAAAATCCAATCAGTGATGACCTCTTCTAATATAAATAAAATATGCAAATTAACCTGTGGTTGGAACATGCCACAAATTAGATACTAGTGCAATTTTTTTTCGTAATAGTCAAACGTTATATCAAAATGTAACAACCATTTCCTTCTGTCTTTGCAGACTCTGCACATAATAGATGATGTTTGCTCCTCGTCTCTCTTTTTAAATCCAAACTAGTTCCATATAACGGAGTTTAACAACGAGCTCCTCGCTCTCAGATCCGCCTTCCGCCATGTTTGTTACACAAAAACATCATCAACGGGAATTTATCGTTTTTACCGCGAGATGACAAATTCTTACCGTGGGGAATTTTTTTGACGGTTTATCGTGAACGGTAAAATATCGCCCATTCCTAGTCCAGATGTGTAAAACTGCCGCTCCTGTTTCTGTTATCAGACTGACTGACGGGTATCTTGTATCTCCCGCCCCCCAGGACGACAACGCAGCACAGAGCGAGCACCAGGACCCCATCTCTCTGGCCGTGGAGATGGCCGCCGTCAACCACACCATCCTGGCCCTGTCCAGAACCGGGGGCGTGGCCAACGACATCAAGACGGAGTCCCTGGAGGACGAATGAACTGCACAGGGACGGAGCGAGGGAACGTCGGGGGGGTAAAAAAATAAAACAAAAGGAGACCAAAATAATGCTACTTAGTAAAACCTCCAGAAACTATCTACCCCCCCCTCCCTCCTCCTTTCCCTTCCCACCTGAACTCCTCCTCCTCTCTCCTCCCCTCAGCGTAGTTGTTCTTCAAAAGGATACCTCTTCTCTCCTCCTGTCCGACCTGGACGTCTGAGCCGATCCTCAGTCTATCTCACCTCAACGTCAACCTCAGAAACTAGCGTGTACTGTGTATATGATGATATATGGTTCTCACGGTCACCTCGCGGCGTGCTACCTGGCTACCTACCTACCCATAGACATATAAACGTAAACGCCGCATCGAGTGTTCTTGCCCGCTGCTGCGATACGTCAACATCGCCGCCATATTGGATGTAGCGAGACTGCGCTGCAAACTAATACAAGTAAATTGACTTATTTTCATAAAGCGACTTTCTACAAAGAAATGTACGTTTTACGTCTCATTTATTCATTCATACACGCACTAATATACTTGGGAAACAGTTAGGCACCAAATATAATATATTTAATTTTCTCAGATGGCAAAAATAAGAACTTTATTGATCCCACATAGGAGTAATTCATGTTATATCAGCTATAGAGAACAAGGTAGTGGCGGAAAACAATATATATATCCCCCCTCACAAAAATAAGAAAAATAGAGAAATATATTTTCTCATCAACAAAACATATTTTTAAATTTTCAAGTAACAAAATAACATATTTTAACTATTTTTCAGATTTTTTCAATTATTTTATTGTCTGAAAAATGGTTAAAATGTTATTTTATTGTCTGAAAAATGGTTCGAATATGTTATTTTGTTATTTGAATAATTTAAAATTTGTTTTGTTGATCTATTTTTCTAAACTTGGGAAACAGTTAGGCACCAAATATAATATATTTAATTTTCTCAGATGGCAAAAATAAACTTTATTGATCCCACATAGGAGTAATTCATGTTATATCAGCTATAGAGAACAAGGTAGTGCCGAAAAACAATATATATCCCCCCTCACAAAAATAAGAAAAATAGAGAAACATATTTTCTCATCAACAAAACAAATTTAAATTTTTTCAAATAACAAAATAACATATTTGAACCATTTTTCAGACAATAAAATAACTGAAAAAATTTGAAAAATGGTTCAAATATGTTATTTTGTTACTTGAAAATTTTAAAATATGTTTATGTAATTTCTTATTCTCTTATCTATTTCTTCTCTTATTTTTGTGATTTTTCTTTATTTTTTGTGAGCTGATATAACATGAATTACTCCTGTGTGGGATCAATAAAGTTCTTATTTTTGCCGTCTGAGAAAATTAAATATATTATATTTGGTCCTAACTGTTTCCCAAGTATATTACTGCGTGTGTGAATGAATAAATGAGACGTAAAACGTAAATTTCTTTGTAAGAAGGCGCTTTAATGAAAATAAGTCCATTTACTTGTATTAGTTTACAGCGCAGTCTTGGACATCCAATATGGCGGCGTCGTTGACGTACGGCTCAGCGCTCGATGCGGCGTCTACGTTTATATGTCTATGTACCGACCTAGCAACCACTTCAACTCACCTCGTCACAGTGCAATCCACCGGAGGAGGGGCGTCTCCCCGAGCATCGCTCCTCTCCTCCTCCTCCTCCTCCTCTCCGGCAGCGAGGCTCTTTACCCTCCAAACGCGTCATTCCTCCTCGGGATGGGTTGTTACTTTTACTTTTGTTTTTGTGTGTGTGTGTTTGGATTGAGACGTAACAAACACCTTCCAAAATGTTTGCTGACGAGAAGGAGCCTTAACTTCACACGGACAGCTGTTTTTTTGTTGTCTCCCCCTCCGGTATAAGCAGGTTTTTATATTTGTTTCTGTCCACATGGAGGGGAAACGGAGCTCCGACGTTAATGCAAACACCGCCAGGATACACACACGCCATCATTTCTGCCTTTTTTCGTCACCGTGACAACGGGAGTCGGCCTGAACTCTTGTCTGACGAGGGGAGCCGGGCTTTTACTTTGATTGCCACCCATGCCAAAGGAAGAGTTGGTGATGCACTAAGCTGAGACTGCTCCGGGAACGATGCTCACGTGAATCCAAAGTGATTTCTACTAACTCCTCTGGCGTATTTTTGTTTCTGTTTGTCGTCCTCCCTCATGTCGGGCCGAGCCTCTCGAGCCAGTGCAGGCTCGGCTCTACAGCGGGCCTGTGGCAGTAAAGGTAGGTATTAGCAGGCACACATATAATGATAAATTATCCCTAAGCTATTTACTACTTCTGTGACGCTGCCTCTTTATTGTAGCCTAAGTAATGTGCTTTTTTTTTTTGTTCTTTTGTTTTTTGTTAATAATAAAACATCAAATTAGAGTAAATCCACACTGGAAATAAGAATATCTAAATAACTTTTGAAGCTTTCTTTTTTTTTTTTTTTTTTACTTTTTTATACATATATATATATATATATATATATATATATGTATATATATATATATATATATATATATATATGTATATATATATATATATATATATATATATATATATATATATATATATATAATATTATATACATACATATATATATATAATATTATATATATATATATATATATATATATAATATTATATACATACATATATATATATAATATTATATATATATATATATATATATATATATATATATATATATATATATATATATATATATATATATGAATAGCCTGAAAGGTTACAGTTGAAGGGAATCTAAAAGTTACATGTCATTTCCCAGCATCTTCTCGCCCTGAAAGTCATTTCTCCAAAACCATCTCTGCACTGTGAGCCGAGCTTTTATTTTGAAGGTACACGACCATCAAGGCATCCTCAAATTTGGCTTTTGGGTCAGCAAGTCGGAGGATGAAGGCCAGAGTTTCAGAGAGTAGGTAATGAGATTGATAGAGCGATGCAGCCGGGAAAAAAATATCTAATCTCACTTTATCCAGAAGTGTAAAGTCTATCATTTTAATCTTTATTCACAACAAACTGAAGCCATTAAAAATGGAAATATATCACTAATATTATACAGTGCTTTTTTTAAATCTTCACATACTTAGTAACGCTCCAATAAGGCAGTAAGTGCGATACTGTTAATGACTGTTAGGTGCTCGCTCTGAAACTCGTTCTGCTTTCAAAAAGCAGCACTTTTCCTCAGTAAATGCTGACGGGTTAACATTGATTTAAAGGTAGGGTAAGTCATTTTGTGCAATTTATATCCCAGAGCCCTTCTTGTCACATTCAGTGGATGTCTCCTAGCCGTGCACTACCTCCCAAGTTCACTGTAAGATTTAATATGCAGCCCTTCGTATCTGAACTGGAAACTATAATAAACATTGCTCCGGCCAATCACTACCGAGCAAGCTCTCCGGGTTTTGTTCCGGTATCGACAGATGTGCAATCAACCGGTAACTACTTACCCTACCTTTAAATTGAGACCCCCCCCTCTTTTATCTTAAGGTGCTTCCTGTTTCTTGATCTGCGTTTTACTTTAGTTGTTAATTTAGTTGGATCAGTGGGTTTACGGCGGTTACGGCCCTGCTAGTCTTCCCCCCTCTCTCTACCCGTTTCCTGTCCACCTACTTTCACAATAAAAGCCACGAGTGCCACAAAAATCTTTTAAAATATAAATAAAAATGCAGTTGTTGGGGGGGGGGGTTAAACGCCTTTAATCGGATTTCTTGTTTTTAAATCTTTGGACAATCTTCGTGTTTCCGGACGTTTGAACTCGTCTGATGGTTTTGGAGAAATCGGGATTAGACAAAACCAGGTCACGTTTGTGGGCGTCGTTAACGCTGACGTAACGCTGAAAGTGTTGAACGTCGGACGCCGCGCGGTTCCTCCCGGCCCGCTAGGGCTATTTAAATTAGCTGCAAGTGACTCAGAACCGGTGTTAAAAAAGGAAAAGTGTTTTAAGGAAAAAAAATATAAATATATATGTATTTATGCTCATTTTTTTTTGTTTTTATTGTAATGTACAAAAAGATTGACATGTTTTTTGAAATGAAACATTTTTATTGTAAAGTTATGCTTTTAAAGTCCTGACTTATTTTTGTATTATGGGTTTCAACATTCTTCCCTGGTTTCTGTCATCCGTCACTCGACTGAGCAACAGTCCCCCCTCTGTCCCTGAGCTGGGGAGACGTTTGAGGAGGATGATGCCACCTTATGAGAATGAAAGGTCTTTGTATCAGTACCGTCTCTGACCACACGGGGCAACAAAACCTTCCTGCACCTCTAGTGGGACTCAGACATTTGTGTCGGCGGCTCTTTGGGCAACACAGACGCTGTAGACGCCCCCATGTGGTCAGACGTGGAATTACTTTAATAGCTGCTGTTGAACGTTGAAACGTAACCTTCCCTCCCTCCGTCGGAGCAGGAAACATCCCCCCGGCGACGTAGAAACGAGACATTTCAGTGCAGCTTGTTCACGCACAACATGTCGACTCCCAGAAGGCACCTCTCTCTCTCTCTCTGTGGGACGGCGGCACCAGACTCCCTTTTAGTTCCCACATTTCTCGTGTAACCGAAACACGAGTTAGACCCACTTACAAGGACGTCGTTAGAACTTTAACGAGAAACCTTTTACGGTCCGTGTACTTCGCGGCCATACCGTTTTTTGTTTTGAAATGACAAAATAAAATAGAGAAATAATCCAAAATACCGTATTGTCCCGATATAAGACGACCCCGATTATAAGACGACCTCCTCTTTTTCAAGACTCAAGTTTGAAGAAAGACTTTTTGAACACCAAATTCAATTTTTATACAGAAAATAATTACAGTACATCTGAAACAAATGATTATAACAATATATTCGAGGGAAAAAACATGTTATTTTGACTATTTGAAATCATTATCTTGAAGTTTGCATCATAACTTCTTCCACCCTCTTTTCTCCAGATTGTCGTTTCTCCACTTTCTGTTATCTCTTCTCTATTTTCTTCTCTTTTCTTTCTTATACTATTTTTTTATTTTTCTTCTTCGTGACAGGGGTTCGCTTTGGCCTGGGAGTTAAATTCAGCATTCGCTTTAAAGATATCTGGCGCCATCTAGTGTTGTGAATGGGTATACGTCTAGACCCCGAATGTAAGACGACCCCCACTTTTTCAGTCTTATTTCAATGCAAAAAACAGTTTTATATTCAGGCCAATACGGTAATCAGTTTCCCATCTTTGTTTTGATAATAAAAAACGGAAAACGGATCGTTATCCATTATCCGTTATCCGTTTCCGATTTCAATTGATGCGTTTGAAAATCGAAATTGGGAATTAAACAGCGAGTGGAAAACTCTTTTCTCTATTTCCTATTCGTTTCCAACGGGGGGGCAGTATGTGGAGTCCAGTACATGTTATTGATTGGACGCTGCAGCTGAACGGACTGTCACAACATCACTGCAGTTTCATGACGGAGTGAAGACAGATTACAGATTAAACTCATGTTTCACTCCCAGGTTTCATATTTGATTTATTTTCTCTTTCAACATTAAAAAAATCTAAAACTGTTAATTTTCAATCTGATGAACAAAAGAACCAGAAACAACTTTCTTCATTTATTACTGCGCATGTGCAATCCCCCCATTTGTCCAATCCTTGTTTTCAGTATCCTTGGAAACGAATAGGAAATAGAGAAAAGAGTTTTCCACTCGCTGTTTTAATTCCAATTTCGATTTTCAAACACATCAATGAAATCGGATAACGGATAATGGATAATGATCCGTTTTCCGTTTTTTATTATCAAAACAAAAGACGGGAAACAAATTATTATTTTGGATTATTTCTCTATTTTTATTTTGTCATTTCAAAACAAAAAACGGATGGCCGCAAAGTACACGGAGCTTTTACCTTCTGACTGAAGTCACGCCCCCTAAACTCCAAGACGGTCCAATGGCTCTTC